>NW_022900913.1:22255800-22353918 GCF_012274545.1 Fukomys damarensis | reverse complement strand
ATATATGTATATATATATATATATACGCACATATGTTTTCTAGTGAATAAGTGGAATTCTGTCTAATTATGCAAATTATGTATTTCTTCTAAGTTACTCTTTAAGATATTTTCAGTAGATGCTTAGGTGTTTGGTGTTTTTGATAGTGCTTCAAGAAACATTGATCAATATGTAAGAATATTTAATTTCTATTGTACGGGAGTAATACATTATTTATGCTTAAGCAATCTTCATTGGCATAGTTTTCTAAAATATTTAAAGCAATTTCTGGGAATTTTCTTCTTTACCCCTGATTACTTCACCTTAATAATCCCTCTTTTTCCTTTCTCCTACATAGCATCCTTTGCTGTCACACAGTCAAGCCCTTGTTCTTAGACATTTAATTTTAGTCACTGTCATGTTGTGGAGACACAATTTGGACACCTGCAACTTTAAGAAGGGAGGTTTACTTTGGAGCAGTCTCAGAAGGTTTAGTCCATGCAAGGTCGGCCAGCTTCTGAACTGAATGGTAGGAGGGCCAACTGCACAAGAAGGCTGCTCACAGGAAGCAGAGACGATGGAGACCCACCCTTAGAGGCCAGGCTCTCTGGTGACCCACCTCTTCCGCCTGGCCTTCCTACTAACAGTGAGTCAGCTATATCAGCCCTGTAAATTCAATCACCTTTCAAAAGCCCCACCTTTGCAGGAATGAGGCCTTTGGAGGACATTTTGGAATTAAGGCATACCACTTTGTTACTTTCTACAAATTCTGTACCTATTATTCTGTATCTTAATTAGACATATTTCATTATTGTTTTACTTTACTTTGCTCAATTACTTTTAAAATGACAATTTAACTTCACAAAGCAACCATATTTTGAAATAATCAAATCTATGTTTAGAGATAATGATAAAATAGTTCTCCAAAAGGCAATCCTAATTGTAGTACTTTTCTGAATCATACCAAAGCATATGATGCCAGGCTGCTACAAACAGTCACAGGAAGATAACAAAAAACAATGATACCCTTGCTTTCCATACTAGCATGACTGTATGGCTTGATTTTAGTTAATTTTCTACCATTATCAACTTTTCTGAGTATTCATGCCATTTATTCCAACTCTGAAAGCGTAATAGCATTGCATCAAGCTTTCAAAGTCTCTTTCTTTGGTAAATAACCCACTCTGTTTCATTTGGCTGATTCTTATGCATTATTTATTACTATTTTAATGTATATCCTTATTTCCAAGTATAAGAATAAAAGACTATGCTATCAACAAAATTAAAACACTTTTAATATACTAAATTTCCACTGATATCTCTGAATATTTTTACCAAAACAACACCCTGATTACTTTTTTCTAAAAAATGTATATTAAACTCACAAAAAGTCATAGTATGATCAGTGATAATATAGTTATACTGTTGAAACTATTGAAAAAAAGTAAGAACACAATTTTTATCTCCCTCAAAAGTTTTCTGAAGTGAACCAGAAAAGCTAGAGACAATGTTAAAAAAAATTTCAACATCACTATTTGAGAAACGCAAATTAAAACAATGCTCAGGTACTGTCTCACTCCAGAAAGAATTATTGTCAAGAAATCAACCATAACAAATGCTAGTGGGGCTGTGGGTAACAGAAAGCTTCTCTACTGTTGGGGGAGTGTGACAGGTGCAACCACTGTGGAAATCAATGTGGAAATTCCTCAAAAAACTAAAAACAGAAGCTCTGTTTGTCCCACAAATTCCCCTTCTTGATATATTCCTCAAGGAATTAAAATCATCATACAATTAAAAAAGTTTTTTGATGACTTTCATAATCCACGCCTACCTACATCACTAACCCCAGGTGACCACTTATTTACCACACTTTGAGTTAATGTGCAGATTGTATAATTTCATATAAATGGAATCAAAAGCTATATACTCTCTCTTTAACTTCTCTTACTCATAATGAGGTATCCAAATTGTTAATTCATTTAACAACATTTGCTTTGCTTTAAGTGGGAGGTGAGTATTCTACTCACAATAATGGTTTTAACAGTTGAGAAGAAAGGACACAAGATTATAAACTATATATGTGATATTAATAACCAATTTCATTTAATTAAATCTATAGAGCACTATCAAACAATATCAAAGCATATATTTTTAGGCTAGACAAAAATCATAGATCATAAAGAAGATATTTAAGGAATAACTTTAGAAATCCATAATAGAGAGAAGAAAGATTTCACCTTTAATAACCTGAGCATCCACTTATAAACTAACAAACCAACAAAATGAAAAGCACAGTGACTGGAAAGTGTTTCCTCACCTAACAGAAGAAAATGACTTGGATCTACCATTTTCCAATCCCCACACTACCTCCCCAAGATGGGCTCTTTCTTTCAACAGCACATGGTAAAAACTTTGATGACAATAAATTGTCTCGCATGTCCAGAAAAAGGGACAGATTGGTAGTCCCATTATTGATGGACAGGAGAAATGATCTTGTAACACTGTTGACTGCAGATTACTTCATTCACCAAAATATAGGAGGTATCTGGCCAACCCTGGAATTAATGAGGTCACCACAGCAGGCAGCCAGACCAGAAAAGCTTTCTTTAATTTGGTTTTCCTGATACTTCCATTTCGTACAGAAAGACATATGACACATCAGCCCGAAACAAACACTTTCAGACCTTCAGGAAGCTCTACCAGGGACAAGGGACAGCAACATATCTATAACAAGCAGGTAAAAATAAAATCTCAAAGGCTCCAAAATTTACTTATCATTTGAACAAACATCATATGAAAATAGGACAAGATTCCATTATTTTTTGTATAAACTAAATCTTTATTGGTATAAGATTCCATTCTTAATTTAAACAAGATAATTGTGAAGCTAAAAGAATTAACTAGGACTCAATATACCTAACAGACCAGGCAAAATATTCAGAAACAATAAAGCTCCCTGTTGAAGATACAAGAAAAATTTACTATAGAAATAAATGTAGACAATTATCTAATGTTAATTTTAATATTGATTATTGAACAAGGATTCTAAGCAGCCATTTATTGAATAATGCATCAAAAATGAATCAAAATAGTGGCACAGTTTGTAATAGCTAAAACTTGGAAACAGCCCAATTGCCCATCAGTTGGAGACTGGATAAACAAGATGTTTTTTTGGTTTTTGTTTTTTTTTTATAAATGGAATACTAGTTAGCCATAATGAAAGAGAAATTAGAGTCATTCATAGGAAAATGGATGCATATTGAGGTTATACTCATAAGTGAAATAAATACGTCACACATGTGTAAATACCGAATAGGTTCTTTGATGTGAAAAACTAAAAGTGTAAATAAGATCCAAATAGTATAATTGACAATGTGAAATAGGAAGAAAAGGGATAAACGTGTAGGGGAAGTGGGAAGGGTAGGCAAAAGGAAATAAGGGAAAAGAAAAAAATATAAGAAAACGAAAAAATGGAAACAAAGTTTTTGTAAATAGGGAAGGGAGGAGGAGCTTAGGGGAGTACAGGGGTAAGGGGAAGAAAATAGAAACACCACTTGTCATGTAAAGGTACACAATCCCAATATGAATGTGACTGTACTGTATACCTAAAAAGTACCAATAAACTTAATGAAAAAATAAAACTAAAATCATTCTTGAGATAAATAAAAATATACTAAAAAAAATCTGTCAAGTAGAAAGCATAAAAATAGAACTAAAAATAAAATAATAAAATGTTCATTACACAGAGTTAATGTTTTGAAGATAACAGATAAAATCAGTAAATGAGAATAAATCATAATTCCCCTAATGCAAAAAATTCTGTGTTCTAAAAATTATAACAAAGTCAAAACAATAAATTACTGAATTAAAAATTCAAATATAGTGGAGAGCACAATATTGTCCAACTTTAAGTACTTTAAAAACTAACAAAATTTATAAAATTTAGGCATGAGTGATACAGAAAAAAAACTTGAAATGGGCTATTACAATGCAAATGAAATTACCAATCTAGACATGACTTAAAAAAATATATATATATTTCAAATACATATACAAATGGATTTGACAATTGTTACCTATTGAAAAATCCCTAGTATATAAAGTTTATAAAACTAACAAAAATAGTTATTTGTAATACACAATTTAAAAAAATAATAATATGTGGGGTTTTTTTAGTTTATGTGTTGAATTACACAGATTTTCAGTTGTGAAACCAGCTTACACATTATTTGTGAAGTTAAAGAGCTAATTTTCTAAAAATATATTAAGTAATTATTTATTATTTTATTATTTATTTATTTATTTATTTATTTATTTATTTATTTATTTATTTATTTATTTGAAACTGATCTGGAACTCACTATGCATCCCAGGCTGGTCTCAAATTCGCAGTGATCTGCCTGCCTCAGCCTCCTGAGTGCTGGGATTACAGGCCTGCACAACCATGCCAGGCTATATTAAGTATTTAATTTTCTACATTAATACAATTGAATACACATCTGAGTTTCCTCCCCATTCTCTTCTTAATTGAATTTATCTATCTCTGCAAAAAAATTATGTCAATATCTGACTTTTAATATTCTTTATTAAAATGTTTATTTTAGATTTATTGTAAACTATGTATTTTCTTGGCATTTTTCCAAATATTAATCAATTGGTTACCAATCAATCAACTCTGCCTATAAATTTTTTTCAGTATCTTTTACTATTTTACGTGAATATAAATAAAAAGTATTATCTCTCCTGTGTTAGGCTCTTTGGGGTTAAATATGCAGATCCGTTGGTTTTAAAATTTAGCAAGAAATCCAGTTTACAGCATCGGATTTCCCCACCCTAATCTGGGTGACCCTGAAGACCTGGAATTAGAACTCCTGATCTTGTATTCCAGATTCCATCTATCACAAGTTAGATTACATAGGACATTAAGTAAAATATTACTTGTTTTCAAAGAAGTATTTTTAACAAATGTGTTTGTCACAATCTTTTCTATGTTAAGCAGAATTTAGTGTGACTATGCAGATGAATCCATGCTTTCCATGTATGACTTTGGCAGAACAAATCATTTCTTGCTCTAGAATTTGGACATATCATTCAGATTTCTCTGCTCTGTGTGAGCAGTTTCCACTCCCTGAAAATGATCCTTTCAGCTATTTTGTAACAAGTTCTGAAGTCCTCCCTATTTTCTGACTGAGCTCAAGGAAACTCAGTGATGCTGGCCTCCTGGTTGCTAATGAAGAAAATGCATGATTGGCAAATTACTGCTATCAGGTTCTAGCAGTCCCCAACATAAACACATCAGTGTACTCATTTCAATAAAATACTTACTTGCACTGATTCATTTAACGGAAAACTTTATTCCAGGTGCAATAACTATATATCTCTTAGATAATTGCTTAATAAACTTGCATAGAAAACTCTAGGTTGTGTAAAATATGTGTGCTTTTGAATGTATATAAAGATGATAGTTATAATGATCACTGATGGCAATGATACTGGCAGTAATGATATTAATAATGGGCACTGTTTGATTTTTTAATCTAAGTCAGGTATGTTTAATGTTCAAGCTGGAAAATGTTAGTATCTGATTTCAAACCCAAGAAATGTGACTCTAAATTCAGTTTAAGTATTAAACTAGTAAAAAGTACTCTAAAATTAATGAAATTTATATTTATGTGTTTAAAATAGCAAATGTAAAATCCTCCAAAGTTATAAAAGCAAAATTGTAGGCTAGTATTCATTATTATAAATTCATATTTAACTTACTAAAATATTTAAACTTTATTTTAATTTATATAAATATGCAATGGGTATCTTTTGGTACAAAAAGACAAAAATTGCTAATATTTAGAACTTTATTTGGTAACAATTTATCTAGGTCCATAAAATAATATTTATCATAAATATAAATTATAAGATGATTTTATTCAAAATTGTATGTTATTATCCTTTGTGTACGATTTTGAAAAAGTCAATTTTAATTGATAAGTATTTTGCACATTATATTCATGTAACTTTTATATAAATATGTCCTATTTTCCAGTGTCATTAAAAGTTAAACTTCTGTTGCTTCGGTAGTTTTTGATTTATCTGATGAGAAGTTAGAAGATTTAGTTTTATATATTACATTTTTACCACTATTGTTTGAATTGGAAGAGCTCTAAAATGAATTAAGAATGAAAAACTAAATGAAAGTGTACTTTTCTCTATCTCAGAATCATATGAGACAATTTAATATATATATTCTAGGAATAAGTGTGATTTTCTATTTAGGAATATAGAACACATTTATGGAACACATATATGCAGAATTAATCAAACCAGTTTTGCTCGGCTGTTGAAGATTCTTCATGACTCAGTAGATATATGCTGTTTTTTGTTTTGTTTTGTTTTGTTTTGTTTTGTTTTGTTTTTGGAGACAGGGTCTCACTGTGTAGTTGAGACTGACCCGGAACTCACTATGTAGCCCAGGCTGGTCTCCAACTCATACCTATCCTCCTGCCTCAAACCCCCCAGTGCTGGGATTACAGGTGTGTGCCACCACTCCCGGCTCATGCTGTACTTCTTGACAAACAGGCATGCACATGAAATACCGAATAGTTTCTCTGGTGTGAAAAACTATAATAGTACATAGAATCCTAATGAGATAATTAGTAATGTGAAATAGGAAGTAAAGGGCTAGAGGTGTAGGGAAAGTGGGAAGGGAGGGGGAAAGGTAATAGGGAGAGGAAAAAATATAAGAAATCGAAAAAATGGAAATAAAGCGTTTGTAAATGGGGAGGGGAGAAGGGGGTGAAGGGAGGGCAGGGACAAGGGGAAAAAATGAGAATCAAGACCTATTTTGTAAAAGTACAGGATCCCAGTAATGAATGTAACTGTATTGTAGATCTAGATTGTACCAATAAACTCAATAAAAAAAAATACATTCAAGAACAGGGGTGGCAGTTACTTATAACCTTTTATAAGTTTATAATAGAAAGCTGTGATATTCCAGTTTAAATGTAATCATAAGCAATTTCCATATACCTAGTTTAAATGCATATTTCATATTAGATAACAAATTTATTTTTTGTAATTTTTTAATGTTAGTCTTCAGTGCTAATTTGTACTCATATTATGTCATACTTTTAGATTTTTGAGATTATTTTAGAATAATTTCATAGGTTTTCCTAAGTAGTAGCATATAACATTATTTAACATTATACATTTTTTAAATAATGGACCAATATTGTTGAATTTTTATTAATTCCCATGAATGATCATTTTTTTGTTTGTTGGGCTTTTTGTTTTCATTTTTGTTTTCTGAGACAGAGTCTCACTATGTAGCTGAGACTGACCTGGATCTCACTATGCAGCCCAGACTGGTCTCGAGCTCACAGTGATCCTCCTGCTTCAGCCCCACAAATGCTGGGATTACAGGCATGTGCCACCACGCCTGGCCTGGATGATCATTTTGATGTGACTCTCCTGTGTCTCTCCAGGACAGACAGACAGACATCTGAGACACTGCTGGAGCTGTCTGTTTGTTGCTCGTCATCCTGTCCTTAGATGTCACTCCTCCTTCTGCTTCCATTAGGTGCTTCATTCAAATAGGGATTGATCCTAGAGAATTTCTCTTTTTAAAATACTTAGCCACCTGACTTGTAAATGCAGGATATATTCTTACTCCTTATTGTAAAATAAATCATAAACTACATCAAATATTTTACATGAATCACAAAAGCTATATAGGAGTCATTGAAAAATATAGTTGAACACTTTTTAGATATAAATGGAAAAAGTTCAAAAATATGTAATGAGAAGGAGAAGTCACACTGCCTAGAAAATATTCTTTTCATTTTTTAAAGAATCTATGTGTCTGTTATTTCCATAGTTCTTCCAACATAAGAACAGGACACAGGCCCTGTTACTGATGCTCTAAGGTGACAAAATTGCACTTTACAAATGCAGTCACCAATTCAAATCCAATCAGTATCTGTTTTCTTAATTCTATGTGTGCCCAGAAACTCTGCACCTGTTTTGATTAAAATGCAAATATGGATTGACTTTTTAGAGTAGCTCAGCAATTTTATTAAAACTATGAAATATTTCTTATTGTCTAGTCCAAAAATTACTCACCTCTCCGATTTAAGATGTGGACCTATGGAAACAATTATTTAGAAAAGTACCTAAGAACTGATGTGCGGATAACTGGTGCAACCACTGTAAAAATCTATATGGAGATACCTCAAAGTATCCATTTGACCTAGTCATTCCTCTGCTGGGTATCTTTCCAAAAGAATTAAAAAATCATATCACAGTGATATATGTACACCTATGTATATAGTGGCACACTTTGTAATAGCTAAAACTTGGAAATAGCCCATTTGTCCATCAGTTGAAAACTGGATAAAGAAGATGTGGTTTTTCTATAAAGTGGAATACTACTCAGCCATAAAGAATGAGAAATTAGAGTCATTCAAAGGAAAATGGATACATATTGAGGATATACTCCTACGTGAAATAAATAAGTCACACATGTGTAAATACCGAATAGTTTCTCTGGTGTGAAAAACTATAATAGTACACAAGATCCTAATGAGATAATTGACAATGTGAAATAGGAACAAAAGGGCTAAAGGTGTAGGGGAAGTGCGAAGGGTAGGGGAAAGGAAATAAGGGAAAAGAAAAAAAGTAAGAAAATGAAAAAAATGGAAATCAAGTACTTGCAAATAGGGAAGGGAGGAGGGGGTGAAGGGAGGGCAGGCCTAAGGGAAGAAGTGAGAAACAAGATATGTCATGTAAAGGTACAAGACCCCAATGATGAATGTAACTGTACTGTACATCTAAAATGTACCAATAAACTCAATGAGAAAATAAATTATCAGCAGACATATGAATGACCACATTATATTCAAATTAAACGATTAATAGTACGGTTAACAAATGAAATACATTGTTTAAATTGAAAAGTCACATATGCTACATTCGTCACACACAGGTAACATTATGACAGTTTGGTTTCATAAAAAACAAATTTAAATTTATATTTGCAGAAGAGTCATGATCTGTTCTCCAAGGAGACTGGGTTTCTATGATTTGAATGTACTCACAGAAAGTAGTCATAAGTTGAGAAGATAAACCAGCCTTTCTTCTTTGACTTTCAAGAAAAATTACTAAACGTACACAGTACACATTTTGCTCTACACATTTTATATTTAGGTGGAATGCTTTACTGGATATTAAACTGGAGAAGACAATTATTCCACCTGCCAAAAGGACTTAGGAAAATTGATTTGTAGTTCATGCGGAGAGCGCATACTTCTTGACCTTTTAAAAACTATACTTTAAAAAACAATGTCTACAATAAGACAAAGCCTAATGTTAAGTATATTCCTTACTCTACTGACATGAATTAGTGAAATAATCTGGAAAGTATTTTTAGAAATCTTTAATTGCCTTTTCTACTGTTACTGCCTGCAAGGTATCTAGTGATAACTTTTTCACTGAATTAGAAGTTGAATTTTTAATAGTGCCATTCACAGGGCTGATTAAAACCACAAAGAGTAACGATTATTCACTTCTGTAATTCAAAGAGACACTATGGTTTTAGTATTCAGTGGACTGGTAGTTCTTAACTGGGTAAAATGTTAGACACATGATCTTTAAACAATTTAAAAGCTGTAACAAGAAAAATAGTTTCTGAAAATATGCTCGATATTATACAAGCAAGAATTTATGTAGCAAAAATAGCCAATCTTAGGTATCTAAATAATAAAAAAGGTTTCAATTAAATAAAACAAAAATATAAATTAAGTTTTCCATAAAATTCTCAATCACGCAAATGTCTGGGTCTGAATACCTTTCATATCCCATGTATTTTAACTTACCTACTCAACAATATAGGAATAGTTTTCACAAATCCTATTTTTAACATCAAATTCGCCTGGACTTGAGTACTTTTTCTAACTCTTTGGTTGATCTTGAGTGATGTAAATATTGTAGCTACAAATTTTATGTTCTAAAATTTTCATATGATAAAAAACATCTGCCTCAATTAGATGTTATGAGGAATAAGTCATATACTTAGTTTAAAGAGTGTAGCAATTTTTTATCACAGGGCTTAATATGTTGGACTCGTACTGTTGAACACCCATACAGTGATGACCCTGGTGATATTTGAAAATAAAATGACAACATTCAATCTGGGCAATGACACACAAATTCTAGCAGACATTAAAAAATATTTTTGTAGACAATAATCAATTTATTTTTATTAAATGTAGAGTTTTTTGTTTCTTTCTAATTTTTTGAGACAGGGCATCAATACATATTTCAGGTTGACCTTTTCCTGACATTGTATCCCAGGCTGGCCTTGATCCCTTGGCAGTCTTCCTGCATCTGCCTCCTGACTGCTGGGATTGCAGGCGTGTAATACCCCTCTCTGTTTACATATGTTTTTAACTGATTATATGAATGCATCATATTTGTTATGTGCAAAACGAAATTTACATACATCAACAAAACCCTATAAAATTTGTAAATTATTCTTGTGGAACACGATTCTGATAGCAGATTTAAAATATAACATTTCAGCTGGCCATGATGATGCATTCCTATAATCCCAGCATTCCAGAGGCTAAGGAAAGAGGATTGCCGTGAGTTCGAGGCCAGCCTGGACTACATAAAAAGACCTTGACTCAAAAACAAACAGACAAAAACATAAAACTTTAACATTCTGAGTAGTGAATTTCATATTAACAACACACTCTACCAGGGATATTTAGCATTCTACCAAAATTCTGCACTGATCCCCAATATTAGTTCTTCATAAACAACAACAACAAAAACGCTTCAAAAGTGCTGTCCAACTGCCCGCTATGCTCTCATGCATGTACTGAGATACACAGTTCTCAGTCAAAGACAAAAGCATATCAGTGAGCATTGCTGCTAAACAAAATATATTTTTTTCAGTCAGTGTTCTTCTACACACAATCCATTGAATTCTACTAGTTGGTAATAATAGACCTAGGATTGGACACAATTACAAACAATCTACCATAACCAGAAAAGTATTCGGTTAAGTGTACAGCTCCAAAAATCTTGTGTGCATGAGCAATAAACATCTTATTAAACTACTGAAAATAGGAAGGAAAGGAAACATACATTAAATTAATTAGCACAATATGTAAAATCGATTTGCTATTTTTTGTGGTACGTTTACTGTCTTGTCTAATCCTTATGAAGAGTATGTTTTCAATTGTACAATTTGTAGATCTGGAAGGATGAATATACTTTTTGTAAGTAGCACTTGCTAAAAATCAGTAAAAACATTCTCAGATTTAAAAAAATGCACAATTTCCCTAGTGACACAGTTGAATTTTCACATTAAATGAAGCAAGTATTATACATTTTTCCTTCAAATAATTGTAAAATTTTATACCACAGCATGTTTATGTATATTTCTATTGATTAGGGAATTGCATGGTAGGTGTTATTGTTATTGATTTCAATATTTATATGAATGGTAAAATCAATGTATAATTTTATTATTGTTAAGATTAAAATAATACATATGTTCATCATTGTGTTAAAAATAACCAGCAATGTAGAAGTGTAAATTTGTACAATACCCTTACATTTGGAAAAAGGTCAAGATTTTTATAAAAATTAAAATGTACATATTTTAAAATATCTCAACCTGTGAGTTGTAACATTTAAAATGTATTTATGATTTTTTAGAAGTCAAATTAGGATTAATCAATTACAACTAAGCAAAAATAAGTTTATTCTCTTACAACAAAATGATGTTTCTCATAATATGTCACTTATGCTTGGAATTTATGAGCCATAAAAATCTATTTATTGATTTTTCATTTTTTAACCACAACTACTAATTTGAATTGCACAGTACAAGGTGAAAGATCCAGAGCCTTAAAACAGCAACTGATTTCCCCAATTAGAATTTAAGTGTGGTAAGAAAGAGTAAAATGATTCACAAAAGAGTAAGTTCTAAATTTCCACAATGGAAAGATCAAGCAAAGTACTTAGCATTTGTGTCACAAATTTGACAAGTTTCTTTAATATTGAAAATGACGCTAAAATATAACTTGCATAATCTCTCGTGTTATAAAAATATATATTGCTAAAAATCCATTAAAATATAAAGTGTAGGGCCGAGGAGTTAGCTCAGTGTTCTGCCACCTACCTCACAATCACAAGGACCCTAGTTAGATCCTTAGTATGAAAAAAAATGTATATAAAGTATAATTCTGAAAATCATAGCTAATAGTAGATATAGTTTGAATATGTTCTTTTAATTTCATATAGTTGAAATATTGGGCACTGAAAAATGATTTGTAAAATCTTATTTTTAGAAAAAAATTGTATTTTTACAGTTAACATTAAATTTATTCTCTGTTCATGACAATGAAAAAGTGTTAGCTTTAAGAAATTTAGGACAGATAATTATCATCAATTTTATATTAAGAGTTTTTAAATAAGCATAAAACTATTCTGTGGTTTATAAACATTAAGATTGACATAGCACAGGCTGAAAAGCCAAGTTCGAGCTTATGGTCACTAAAGAAAGAGATTGAAAGTATAAGCAGTGAGGGTCTCAATAGCATTTCATGGAGAAAATTTAAATATTTAAATTAATTGCTTAAAAAAGGTGAATTTAGAAAATACTAAATTAATTTTTTTTTGCTTAATCTTCTTGTTTTACAAACTTAGTAAGTTGTACTTTTTAAGGTGGAATTAATGTTTGGCATTTAAAGTTTTATCCAAAATTCTTAAACATAATAACTGGAGTAGCTAGTAATTGTATGGTCACATATATGCATGTATTCACAGTGGGATAAAATGTGAAATTTTGTTTTATAAAAACTTTACAGTAAAAGACATTACCATTAGTCTTCTAAAAAATGTTTTCCATTTATTTTAACACACTTATTACATTATATTTCTACTTGTTATTTTTTCTTCAGTCACGATTGTTTTAATATTATTCTGATGAGAAATTTCTACTCTCTCATTTTAACTTTTTTCCTTGTGGAATTCCTATAATTGGTGAGTTGTGTCTTTTTTTTTTTTTTTTTTTTTTTTTTTTTTTACCAGGGATCGAACTCGGGTCCTTGTGCTTGCAAGGCAGTCGGCAGAAGCACTGATATCTTTTTCTTAAGTTTTCTCCCCTATTCTCAAATTCTTTATCTTTTATGCCCCCACCCTGCCTCAGGAAATTTCTTTAACTCTTCCAACTCAACAACTAAACTAAATATATCTCTGATTTCTAGGACTTGTGTTTTCTAAACATTTTTTTAATGATTTCTTGTTCTCATTTTCACAATGTTTTATCTTCTCTCAGTTCTCTGCAGTTAATAAATATAGCAATTACATTTAAGGTTTCATCTAATACTTTTTTTTTTTTTTTTTTTGGTACCAGGGATTGAACTTGGGTCCTTGCTGTTTCGAGGTGGGTGGTGGACCACAGAGCTAAATCCCTGGCCCTCATCTAATACTTTTATTATGGTTTTTCTTATCCTTTGTGTTATGATTTTGATCTGGAGCCATCATCTGCCCAGTTCTCATAGGCCTACAGGTGAGACATTTTGAAGGTGTTTGGGTGACAGGGGCACTATACTACCCGATGTATTCTTCCACTGCAGAGTCTAGGGACAGACTACACTGTTGGAAGGTAAGGTGTGGCCTGAGGCAGGGCACTGGGCGTGTGACTCAGAACAGTATATTTCCTAATCTGGCTCATTGATTAGCTCTCTTTTTTGTGGGTTACCATGATGTGAGCAACTTTTCTCCACTACACCCTTCTGCTATGCCTTCCTGCCTTGGAGACCGTGGCTATGGATTGAAAACTTGAGTCCAATTAAACCTCTCCTCTTTTAGATTGCAGGTGTAAGGTGTTGTGCCTCAGCAACAGGCCAATGAGACACTATTTCTTTCTTTGCTTGTTTATATTATCTTTAATGAACTACATTTTTAGAGTAATTTTAGGTTCACAGAAAAATCTAGCAGAAAGTACAGAGCTCCATATACCTTCAGCTTCCTCAAATATCTTGCCTCCAACATCAACATTATAAACCATGGGGCTAAATTTGCTATAATCAATGAACCTGCTTTGATATGTCAGTATCACACAAACTTCACAGTTTGGGGTGTACTTTTGGTATTGCACGTTCCATGGGCCTTGACAAATGTATAACGACATTATAATATCATGGAATAATTTCACTGCCCTGAAAGTCTTCTCTGTTGTTTACCCACCTTCCTTCCTACTGGAAACTACTGGTGTTTTTACTGTCTCCATAGATTTGCCTTTGGTAGGCTGACATACAACTGGAAATACACAGGTTGTGCACCCCTTTAGGGTGTATTACATGACATTGTGATATACATAGTGAAATGATTAAAAAGGCCAGCTAAATTCAAAATGATGCGCTCACAAAACTACCTTTTAACAAATATTTGTCACAAATATCAAGATCTCTTTTTCTAAGGGTGACTTTTAATATCCTGCTCATTTTGACCTTAGGGAAGAATTTGTACCATGTCAGATCCAGTAAATGAGGTGAATTGGACACACCATGAGATCTTTATTTGGAAATTTGTGTAAAAGATCTATCGACCAGGGTGGTCATAAAACAGAGTGAATGTTTAAAATAAAAAAAAAAAAACATTAAAGGACACATTAACAGTAATCCTCTTAACTTGCTCAAAATTCTCCCTACTTGCTTCAAACACCACTATCCTACCATTTTGGGCTATGCATCTTTTAATGTAATAAGATATTTTTGTTTATTTATTTATTTTTATTTTTTGGTATTGGGGATCGAACTCAGATCCCTGTTCTTGCAAGGCAAGTGCCAGAAACACTGAGCTAAATCCCTGGCCCAATAAGATGCTTTTAAATTTAGACATTCATGGTATATTTTGATCACTGCTTGCATTTTCATAAGAATGATTTATCTTGTCAAATCATTCAAATTTTGATACTGGCAAAGAAACAGACCTGAGGATCAGTGGAATAGATTAGAAGATGCAGAAATATCTACAGAAATCTTTGACAATGGAGCCAACCATCCTCACTGGAAGAAAGATAACCTCTTTAATAAAAGATGTTGGAAAAAATCAGATTTCAACTTGTCATACAT
Source organism: Fukomys damarensis (assembly GCF_012274545.1). Classification (NCBI taxonomy): domain Eukaryota; kingdom Metazoa; phylum Chordata; class Mammalia; order Rodentia; family Bathyergidae; genus Fukomys; species Fukomys damarensis. The sequence continues at coordinate 22,338,796 of NW_022900913.1, read as the reverse complement.
TTAAACTAGACCCCTATCTTTCACCATGCACTAAACTAAAATCAAAGTGAATGAAAAATATCAATATTAAAACAAAATCACTAAACTTGCTAGGAGCTAGGTTAGGTAGAACTCTAGACATCGGCATAGAAAAATACTTAAGAAAAAAATCCTCAGTAGCACGAGAACTAGCACAAAGAATCACCAATTGGGATCTCATCTTATTAAAAAGCTTCTTCACTGCAAGAGAAATCACCAACAGATGTAAGGGATAACCTACAATGTGGGAAAAATTTTTACCAACTGGTCCTCAGACAAAGGTCTACTATCTAACATATATAAAGAACTCAAATAACTAGGCCCCCCAAATATAAAGACCCACTTCAAAAATGGACATCTAAAATGAACAGACAGAAGTAACAGCAGCAAATAAACATATGAAAAAATGTTCAACTTCACTTGTCGTTCGAGAGTTTCAGATGAAAACAACACCGAGATTCCATCTCACCCTGGAAAAATGGCTGCTATCAAGAAATCAACCAATAACAAATGCTGGTGAGGTTGTGGGGAGAAAGGAACCCTTCTTCATTGTTGGTGGGAGTGCAGACTGGTGCAGCCACTGCAGAAATCAATATGGAGATACCTCAAAGAACTAGGATTAGAAAATGCATTTGACCCAGCAATTCCTCTGCTGGATAGCTTTAAAAAAGAATTAAAAGAATCATACTACAGTGGTATATGTTCATGCATGTTTATAGCAGCACAGTTTTTAATAGCTAAAACTTGGAAACAGACCAATTGCCCATCACATGGATTCTGGAGACTATATATATATATACATACATACATACATACATATGGAGTACTACTCAGACACAAATAATGAGAAAGTTGAGACTTTTACAGCTAAGTGGATGCACATTGAGGCCGTAAATTTAAGTGAAATTAATAGGACACACGTGTAAATACTGAATAGTTTCTCCGATGTGAAAAACCAAAAGGGTAAATAAGCATCAAAATATATAATCGATATTGTGCAAGAGGAAGAAAAGATCTAGAAAATAAGGGAAGTGAGAGGAGTAGGGGAAAGGTAAAAAGGGAAAAGGAAAAATATGACAAAAGGAAAAACATGGAAACAAAGTCTGTAAATAGGGTGTAAGGGGTGAAGAGAGGGAAAGGGAAATGGGGAAAAATAAGAAGCAAGTTATGTTATTTAAAGATACAAGAAACCAATGATTAATGTAACTGTATTATATAACTAAAATGTATCAATTAACTTAATGGAAAAATCATATATTTTAATAAAGTCATTATACAATTTTTAGTAAATTAATAAGTGCAATGATCCAAAAATTTATCAAATTTACTAATTTTTAAGTAAGCAAATTTAGTTTTACTTTACATAAGACTTCTGGTTATATAACAGTTTTCTTTCCTAACAATTTAGCTGTGTCTTAATGAACATTATCTAACTTTCTTTCTGGAGTAGAAGATATAGTGAGTTGTTTTGCTTCTGGAATGGAAGATATCTAAAGCTTCAGAAACTTTAACATAGTAGAATCCTTGTGATATTAGTCAGAATAATACACAGTACTTGGTAAGGTTTTATAACTTTTCTCTCCCTGCATATGAAACTATAATTTTTATGTATCTGCCTTCTGTGACCAAGCTGTGGCTTTTTGTAGAGAAAACAGAATCATTTTATTCATAAAATTTTGATGCTAGAGTCGAGAAAGTAAAAGGAAACCCAGATAGAACTTCAGAAAGTACATATACCTTCCCTTAAGAATGAAATTCAAATGTGGGAGAAAATAAATGAAAATATATAATGATTGCAAAGCTGAGCATTATCCATTTAGCTTTTTCTTGTGTGGAGAACACAAGCCTAAATTTCTCCTGAATTATTTAAGTATCACTAAATATAAAACTTAGCTAAATCTAGTACTTCATTAAGCTCACAGCTAAAGCAAATACCCTGCATGAGACTTTGTAATAATAACTGACTTTACAACAAAACACATTGCTATTTTCTAAATATTATCTACATAAATATGTGACTGAATACAGATGTGTGCAAATTTTCCAATTTTAAATAAATGTGCTTCACATTTTGGGCAAAACTTTCCACAATTTAATATTTCACACCCTGACTCATAATCCAACAAAAGTGAATAAACCAAAGTTATACGAAAATATTAGATAATTCCGATAGAAAAGTAAGACTTTTGCTTCTGTTTTGATGAAGAGTGAGTGGAAAAGTGGAGCAATATTGGGAATGCATAGTGGAAGAAGCGTCTCCAAAGAGAGGACAATGAAACTGACACCTAAAGTATTTCACGGAGCATATGTATAACTGGCATTTCAGAAAAGCAATGTAAAATGAAGGGGAAAATTCTGCACGTGTTCATAGAAATAAGCAGGATTACCACGTTTAAAAGGTCATAACGCAAACTGTAGAAACACTGCTATCAGGGTTAACAACGTCAGGTGGTCAAGTAAGAGGGGATAACAATGGAAGTGGGGAAGACTTATAGGTAGCAAAGCAGAAGAAGAATAAAAAACATGCAGAAGATGAATATTCACAGTAGGGAAAATGATTACACAAGTGATTCCTTGTCTGGTCAGGTACCTGTTATTAACCCAAATTGCACGGTGCCCCTCCACAGCACGTTCATAAGTTAGTGAGCCTGAAAAAGTTCCATTACTATCACGCTTACCTGACCTCCTAACACTTTCAAACCTTTCAGCTTCTGAAGAGTTTGCATAATAATCTTTTAAACATGAGAGGTACTGTCATTCTTCTTTACTCAGTCAGCTAAAACTTGAGCCAAAATCTTTGATATTCACCATATTTAAATGACATCAAATGTGTTACATTTGTCAATCAATATTATATTTATCTCCTATTTTCTTTTGATCTTCCAGTAAGAATAATTCCATTTTCATAACTAGCTGAATTCTGAGTGAATAAATAAATCATTTGGAACAAAGTAACTGCCGTTAATTTGTTAATGCAATGTATTTCTATCGTTTCTTCTCTATTTCAATGTCTTGTAAAACATCAGCATTCTTCAATTTCAGTAAGTCTCTGACTTATGAACACTCAAGTTGTGAACATTCACGGATACAAACAGAATTCACATCACTAACATGTGTAGATGAGAGCCAATTGTGAAGTAGCTCGCTTGTCTGCCTCATATTCCGTTTTCCTCCTGTGAACCCTGTCACAGCTGTGCGCCTGTGAACTTACTGCCTCGTGTGAGACTGCACAGGAGCACAGTGCTCTTTCAGAGCCCGGGATGTCCAGAATCAAGAGGAAAAGCAACGGTGATATGGAGGAGACTGCTAAGAAGCACAAAGCAACATACATTGTAAATTTGTGTCAGAACTGTGTTAAGAGGATCTGGAGATTTAGCTCAGTGTTTCCTGCACCTGTTTTGCCAGTGCAAGGGCCCAAGTTCAATCCCCAGTACCAAAGCAAACAAACAAACAAAAACAAAAAAAAGTATGAGTCACTTTGATGGACTTACAAATTAATCTGACTTACTAACATTCTCCCAGAATGAAGCACAATTGTAAGTTGGGGACTAATTATACTAATTATCTATTCTGATTGAATCATGTTACTCTGTGTATCATATATGTGATATACAAATAAACATTATAATCAATAATGTAGATCATTGTATACAGATAAAATATATATCTTTCATTGAAAATTCTAAAAAAATTAACTTTGACAATATTGTTAATGATATAAATAATTTTATAATGTATTTCAACAGAAAATATTATTTGGATGTTTAGTCTCTTTTTGTTCTTATATAGCGAGCTTTAAAACTATTTTCAAAAGACTTGATATTATTTCATCTAAATGTAGTGTATGAAATATATACACAGACATACCCAGAAATACATATACAAGTTAAAATCTGACAAATTATAACAAATAATTTCTTATATGGATTTTACAATTTTTAAATTTAAATTTGTCTTCAAACTAATATGTGTTCTGTAAAATAGAAACCTGAAATCTTATATATTAATGGTATAACATGTTATGTTTTAATAACTATACATATTGAAATCAAATTAAATAGTGCTCTCTTCAAACATTTATTATTATTTTATTGTGAGAACATTCACAACTCTTTCTTCTAGCATTTGACATGTATACTATATAAAAAGCTAATTATAATCACCCTACAGGATAACATGCAGGAACTTGATCCGAACACTTTTAGTATCCATTTGTCCACTTTCTCTCATCCGTCCCCTCAATTCTTTCTAGTTTCCCCTATCTCCTGGACTTCTGTTTGTAAACACAATTATAGTCCATTTTTCTAGGAGATGGACTTATTAGCTTACATTGATGAGGGAGAACATAGTCCTAATTGTTCTTTATTTATTCATGTAACTTCATTTCCTGGCCATTGTAAACAGTGGTAAGTAATATGGAAGTCCAGATTTCTCTTCTACATAGCAATTCCATTTCCTTTGGATATATACTCAGGAATTACTTGCTCGATCAGGATATGGTTCTTTTTAAATTTTTTTTAGGAAGTCCCAAACTGTTTTCTCCAATGGCTGTAAGAATTTATATTCATACCCAAAGTGTTCTAGGGCTTTTTTCTCTTCCATTCCAATTACACATTATTACTTTTTATCTTTTGAGAACAGTATTTTTATGGTTATACTTTTAGTAACTGTATTTTGTTTTGTATCTTCTAGACCAGAGATTTTTCAAGAGGAAACTGCATTTGAGCAAGATCAGCAACATATGAAAATATAATATCAATAATAATTCTCAAGCTCCATCTCCAAGAACATTTTGAACAAACTTTCAAAAAAAGCCAACAAGAAAAATTAAAATAGAATTCATTAGTTCATTTTTTCTAGTTTCTCAGATGAGCCTATGCTTGCTAAATTTTGAACAAAACAATGTCAGGGTACTATCTTGACTCCTGTTGTGATTAGTATGTCCCTCTGTAATTCATGTGTTGGAAACTTTATCCCCAAAGTCACAGGGTTGACAGGTAGGGCTTAAAAGAGTTATTTCGTTCATGAGCATTCTGGTCTCATGAATGGATGACTGGATTTTGAAAATAACTTTCAGGAAGGGATTCTGTCTCTTTGCCTTTTATCAGTGTGATTTTGTGTACCATATAATAAAGCAACAAAAATGCCTTTACCAAATTCTAATGTCTTATTGTTGGATCTTCCTGGCTCCTGAATGGTTAAAAGCTAATTAATTGGTGTTTCATTAGTCTGCGCCATTCTTTTATGGTGGTAAAAACTGAACTGAGACAATTTCCATTTCTTTTCAAAGATAAGGGATGAACAGATTAATTTCTATAAAAATATTTACCAGTTTAAATATCACAAATTGTAACAGGGAAAATATCATCTTACTTTTCTAAAAAAACTCAACTTGAGAGGATTAAAGATTCAAATCTGCTCATTATTCTGAATGTCTCAGGTTAAATGATAAAAAAGTATGGTTAGTATTTGGATCCGCAATGTTTCCCCAAAAACCTGTGTGTTAAAGACTTGATCTCCAACTTGGCAGTATTAGGAGTTGGTAGAAACTTTTAGGAAATGGGCCCCAAAGAGAGATTTTCAGTCACAGGGTACATGCCCTCAATGTGCAAGATGGTAACCTGGCCTTTTCTGCCCTTTCATGAAGTAACACCATCACACACCTTGCATCTTAACAACCTGCTTTTCCAAAGGCCCAAGGGAACAGGCTTAATTTGATTGTGAATCAAAGTACACCGTTTTTCTTTTACAAATTGATTATCTCAGGAGTTGTTACAAGTGCCAAAAAGCTAACAAAAATATCAACCTGATATTTATTTTAATTATGAAATAATATAAAAATATCACTGAAATGAACATAAATAATGAAAATTCTACATGAAACTTAGTGGTTTCTAAGAAATGATGAATTTTTTATGTTTAACATTGAGTGACTATTGTGATAATTTGTTCCTCCCTTTCTTACTGTATGCTATAATTCTTAAATTAAAAAAAAACATGAAAACATGTTGTCCTGTTAGAATATAGTCTAGATATTTTCATATTAAGGTTGTCTGTTCAGCTGAAGAAGGAGCATAGGCAAGGCATTTCAACAGGTGGCTCACACAGGAAGGAATCCCAATTTTGTGTTCCAGTTCAAACAACCTTCTGAATGATTGCAACCATTCAAACCAGCCAAGAAAATGAACAGAAGCCAAACATAATTTTGAGAAAATAGTAAATTGTTGAAGTTGTAAATCATGATGATGTGTGAGACTTGGTATTAAGCAGTGTATATCCAATAAAATTGTAAACAAGTTTATCTGAAGCTTTATCTTTATATCTGAAATAAAGTATTGACAGAAAAATTTATTTTTAAAGCACATAGACATTACAATAAAAATCCAACCTGGGAAGATTATGTATCTTTGTAACAAATGTGCAATGTTTTATACAAATAAAAATATCTCTGTGCATTATTGGGGAGAAAAATCATATAGATCAGTAAGACATTATTTGCTGACATAATGTCGACAAACATTGTTATATTCTTGATCATTATTTCTGTTGCTTTTTATTGTTTCTAAGTTATAATTATGAAACTTATATAGGTGATACCTCTTCATCTTTCAGCTAAGTCAAATGAGGGTACTGCATGATGCTAGTTGGTGATGGATAACTTTCTATGGTCTGGTAGACCTAAGAAAAATATTGTAATGAATTTAGTGCAAAATCTTCTTTGGAGTAAAAACAGATCAATGAATAACCTTAGAACATAACTATGTCAATTAATTTAATTTGTGTATCATTAATCTATTGTAGTTATTTTATATATAATAATATTTTTTGAGTTGTATTTTTCACCTTGATGATCTTATAGGCATTCTTCATACCCACACTAATATATTCAATTTTTTATTTCACTCTGTAGAAAACCTATGCAAAGGATTTTAATTAAAATATAAATTAATCTAAGTGAAATTATAAAATACAGTGGTTTGAATGCAATAAAAGGATAATAAATCCACCTCCTTATAATCATATCTGTATTACTAATGACTTGTTGAAAACATACAAAAAATTATTTTTTGCTTCAGCTTTATATAATGATTTATATTTAAGTTATAGCAATTTTAAAAGACATGACCCATTCGTAATTGTCATTACTGCTATCTATATTAATTATTTGATGATACTTACATTAATATTTATATAGCACAAATTTTAATTTAAAAATTTCATAGAAGGGATAAGCTGGAGTCATGATTCATTGTAAATATTTCTAATAATTTACAGAAGCTACCCAATAGAACCTAGGGAGTATGGCTGTGTGAATGCCTATTTTAGGTGCAGATATGTAGGATAATATGAATATTTCCAAGTAGTGAAAAATATTTCTAAGACATCATCAATAAGGGCAGCCAGGCTCCACCCAGAGGCTGCCCCAGACATCAGCACAATGTGGAGATCAAGAAGGCCATCATTCTGAATTAGTGCAGTGATGAGTAGCTGAGAGAAGACCTCTCCAAGGCTCGCTGAAAATCAAAGCCCACTGGGAGATGAACTTGAACTACAGCTATGGACTATGGCTAAATTGCTGAGATCAGCTGACCCAGATTAGTGCACTACGCATGTTATCCATTTGGGGCAACAGAGACACAATTTGAAAGGAATTTTTTTTTTCTGCTTTTTTCCCCCCTCCTTCATTCCTTGCCTTTCTTGTTCCTGTTTTTGTCCTGTTTTTTCTTGATTGTTCTTATTTTTATAGGAGCAAGAATATACTTTGTGGTTTTCCTCTTACTGTCAGTTTGTTCTGTTTTTGTTTTTGTTCCTTCTTTCTCTCTTTTCCTTCTGTCTGCACCAGTTTCCCAAAGTTCACATGATCTTCTTGTATCCTCTAGCCTTACTTCTAACCTTTCCCTCTCCTTCCATTTCTCTACCTCCTCCAACTCCTTCTAAATCTCCCCAGAGGGAAAATTTGCTATTTTGAAAGGTTTATTAATTGTGAATGTATTTCTGGTTGGTTCTAGATTTTTTATATATAATCACAAGTCTGGTTCATTCAATCAAAGTTGACAGATTAATAGTTTCCACAGTTTGTCATTTTCTAGACTGTGTGGTATGCTGTTGTTGATCCTGGTTGTATTACTTCAGTAACAGTGACATGACTTTTCTAGTTGGTTGTCTTTCCTAGTATACCATGACTTAGACTGCCTAAGGGTCATTACAAACTCAAAACCCAGAGGCCAACCAAGCATGAAAGATAATCCAAGAAGTAATCATTCCTGAAGATTCTAAATATTGGCAATAAAGATACTTGCAATAAGCAATTTACAAGCAGCAATCCAGGAATTAAACAAAAACATCAACAACAGCAATAATAACAATAAAAAAAAGAGATGAGAACACACATAAACAAGACTAAAACCAGACTTTCACATCACCAAAGGCAATTGCAAGAGCAATGGGATGGAACAATCTGAAACTCTACCACCAGAGCTCCCTGAATTGAAAACAAAAGAGGATCTGGAAAAAATAAAATCAGAAATAATTTCTCAGATAACAGCAGAGGTGGTGACCAGAGTCATTAATAACTCTAGAGCCTACACAGATTAAAAAATAAAAAACAAACAAACAAAAACCAGGAACCCATGAAACAAATTCAAATAGATATCAAGGAGATTGAAAACTTAATTTAAGGTTTACTTAGCAGAATGAGCCAACGTGGTGACACAATATCAGATATAGATGACAGGACTATGATCAGTGACCAGGAAAAGAAAGATTAAAAAAAATAATAATGGACTACAGGAAATCAATTCAGCAGGTGCTACATGTTGCAAAGAAGAATATCATATGGCTGATCAGAGTAAAGAAAACAAAAACAAAAACAAAACAAACACACACAAAAAAGAGATAGGGCAAACATCAGAAATAAAACTGTTCACAGAAGTAATGGCAAAAAACTTCCCAGGCAGGGGAAAAGAATTTGATGAACAAATATGGGATGCATACAGTATTTCAACTAGCCTAGATAAAAATAAAATCTACACCTAAGCATATAATAGTTAAGATTGCAGAAACCCAACAGAAAAACCAAATACTATAAACAATTAGAGAAAAGAAACAAATCACATACAAATGAAAGCCATTCAGAATCACAGCAGACTTCTCAACACAAACTTGCAAGTCAAGAAGAGCCTGGAATGAAGCACTTTAAGGACTAAAAGAAAACAATCTTCAACCCAGAGTGATGTACTTTGCAAAACTGTCTTACAAAATCAATAGAAAAATAAGATACTTTATTGACAAAGTACACCTGAGGAACTTTATGAATACCAAACCAGCACCCCAAAATATTCTTTAAAAATCCTAGAAAAAGACAATGAGGCTAACAGCCCTACAAAGCACAACAAAATGAATCCATCAGGTAAAACAAATTAAATACAAAGGGGGGATCCAACAATATGAAAAGATTATGACAAGTGTAAGTCAATACATAACCATCAATGTTAATGGTCTTAATTTACCAAACAAAATAAATAGACTGGCAGAATGGATCAAGAAGCAAGGTCAAACAACATGCTGCATACAAGAAACACACTTAATTCAAAAACAAACTAATAGACTGAAAGTTAAAGAGTGGAAAACAGTACTCCATGTTACAGGTACCTGAAAAAAAGCAGAAATAGCTATTCTATTTGCAGAAAAAAAAGATAAGACTAATTAAGAGAGACAAAAAAAAGGGGACTACATTGATAAGGGAATAATTCAAGAGAAAGAGATGACAATCATAAATATATATTTACCAAATATTAGTGCACAAACTATATAAAACCAATATTATCAGACATGAAAAATAAAATAAGTACTAATACACATAAGATCTGGCATATTCAGAGTAATGTGGCCATAGACAGCACTGATACAATCATAGTGGGGGACTTCAATAACCTACTGTCAAAGTAAATCATCTAGACAAAAAAATAAACAGCAGAATACTAGAACTCAATAAAACTTTTGAGCAGATGGATTTAACAGATGATTACAGAGTAGTCCAACTCACAAAATCAGAGTACACATCTTTTCAGCTGCACAATAGTCATTCTCCAAAATAAACTACATACTTGTTCATACAACATGTGTAAGTAAGTGTAAGGGAATGAAAATTATGTCCTGTATATTATCAAACCATAGTGCAATGAAATTGGAGATCAATAGGAAAAGAAACTGCAAGAATTCCATAAACACATATAAACTGAACAGCACACTTCTGAATAACCAATAGGTCAGAGAGGAAATTAAAGAAGTCTGAGAGTTTCTACAATTACAAGATAATCAGAGGGAAACATATTCACATTTAGGAGCCACATGAAAGCAGCCTTACAGGGGAAATGCACAGCAGTGAATATTCATATTAGGAAAACAGTGAGCTCAAATAAGCAAACTGATCCTGAACCTTAACCTTCTAGAAAAAGAAGAGCAAAACATACCCAAAGCTCATAGAAGGAAGGAAATTGTTAAGATCTGAGAAGAAATCAATAAAAGACTAAGAGACTGATATAAAAATCAATTAACCAAAGAGTTGGTTCTTAGAAAGAACAAACAAAATTGATAAACCCTTGCCAACCCTATCAAAAAAAAATGAAAGAAAAGGTCCAAATCCATACAATTAGGAATGAAAATGGTTAAATTACAATGGACCCACTACATATCCAGAAGATCACCAGTATCTACCTGGAAAAGCTATACACCAATACGATGGAAAACACAAAAGAAATGGACAGATTTCTAGATATATATGAATTACCAAAGTTGAATGAAAAAGACCTAAAAATTCTAAACAGCCCAGTAACAATCAAGAAAATTAGAAATGTAAGTAAAAATTTACCTGCTATTTTCACTGTCTGACTTGCAAGTACAAGGTCCCGAGTTCAATCCTTCATACAAAAGAAAAAAAAAGAAAAAAGGACCAATGAAGCAAAGCCCCAGTTCCGATGGCTTCACTGCTCAATTCTACAGGTCATTTACAGAAGAACTATTACTGCTACTGTTTAAACTATTCAATGAAATTGAAGGGAAGTGATAATACCAAATTCATTACTGGAAGCAAACATTACCTCAATCTCAAAAGCAGAGAAAGACTCAATAGAAAAAGAGAAATACAGGCCAATCTCAGTAATGAACACAGATGCAAAATCCTCAATAAGATACTGGCAAATAGAATGCAGAAGATCAAGGAGCCCATGAACTCTGACCAAGTAGGATTCATCCTAGGGATGCAGATATGATTCAACATAACGCAAATCAGTATGTAATGCACTATACTAACAGAATCAAGGGCAAAAGCTATATATTCATCTCAAAAGATGTAGAAAAAGTGTTTCACAAAATCTAACACCGATCCATGATAAAACACTTCAGAAAATTGAAATAGACAGTCTTATTCTCACCCTGATAAAAACCATCTGTAGAAAACTGACAGCCAATGTAATGACAAATGGTCAAAAACTGAACTCCTTCACACTAAAATCAGGAACAAGACAAGGATGTCCATTATCACCCCTCCTGTTCAACATAGTTCTAGAAACATTAGCCACAGCAATTAGACAAGTAAAATAAATAAAAGGAATAAAGATAGGAAACAAAGTTAGATTAATATTATTTGAAGATGATATGTACTGTATATAAAAGACCTGAAGAACTCCACCAAAAGTCTTACAGACTTAATAACCAAATTCAGTAAAGCAGCTGGATACAAGGTCAACATTCAAAAATCTATAGCCTTCCTGCACACAAACAACAGAATCACTGAGAGAGGAACTGGAAAAACAACTCTCTTAACAATAGCATTCAAAAACAAACAAACAAACAATACCTACAAATCAATCTAATGAAAGAAATAAAAGACCTCTATACAGAAAACTGCATCACTCTGAAAAAAGAGCTTGAAAAAGGATATCAGAATACGGAAAAATATCCCTTGATCCTTGGTAGGAAGAACCAACATAATGAAAATGGCCATATTTCAAAAATTGGGATATAGATTCAATGCAATCCCAAATGAAATTTTAACGGCATATTTTACAGAAACTGAGAAAATAATCCAAAATTTTATTTGGAAGCAGAAGAGACCTAAAATAGCAAAAGTAATTCTAGGCAACAAAGACAAGGTAGGGGAGAATCACAATCCCCAACTTCAAACTATGCTATAAAGTTTCCGTAATAAACACATCACAGTATTGACAAAGAAGAAAAACTGAGGCTCAATAGAAAACTTTAGAAGATGCAGAAACAACTTCATACACATTCAGCCACCTCATTTTTGACAAAGGAGCCAAACACTCTCACTGGAGGAGAGATAGTCTGTTTTTTTCCCCTTATTGAGTTTATTGGTTCATTTTAGGTACACAGTACAGTTACATTCATTATTGGTATCTTGTACTTTTACATGACAGGTCTTGGTTCTCATTTTTTCCCCTTGTTCCTGCCCTCCCTTCACCCTCTCCTCCCCTACCCCTTTACAAACCCTTCATTTCCATTTTTTCATTTTTCCCTATTTTTTAAATTTTCCCTTATTACCTTTCCCCTACCCTTCCCACTTCCCCTACACCTTTAGCCCCTTTCTTCCTATTTCACATTGTCAATTTTATCATTAGGATCTTATGTACTATTATAGTTTATTCACACCAGAGAAACTATCCAGTATTTACAAATGTGTGGCTTATTTATTTCACTTAGAAGTATATACTCAGTATGTATCCATTTTCCTTTGAATGAATCTAATTTCTCATTCTTTATGGCTAAGTAATATTCCATTTTATAGAAAAACAACATCTTCTTTATCCAGTTTCCAACTGATGGGTAAATAGGCTGTTTCCAAGTTTTAGCTATTACAAATTGTGCCACTATAAAGATAGGTGTGCATATATCATTGTGATATGATTCTTTTAATTCTTTTGGAAAGATACCCTGCATAGGGATGGCTGGGTCAAATGGAACCTCTAGTTCCAGTTCTTTGAGGTATCTCCATATTGATTTCCATAGTGGTGCTAGAAAAATGGGTTTCAACTTACCAAAGAGTTTAACAAGATCTATATTGTTCACTATGCATTTAACTAAAATCAGTGTAAATTAAAGATCTAAATATTAAAGCAGAAACACTAAACCTGTTGAAAGAGAGGTTTTGTAGAACTCTTGAAGAAACTGGTGTAGGAAAATATTTCATAACCAAAGCCTCAGTTCCATATGAACTAGAAGGAATCAACAAGTGGGACGTCTTCTTATTAAACAGCTGCACAGCAAGAGAAACCACCCACAAGTGAAGAGACAACCAAAAACATGAGAAAAATATTTACCAGCTGTTCCTCAGACAAAGGTCTACTATCTAGAATTTATAACGAAATTTTAAAAATCAGACCTCCCAAAATTAAAGAGCTATTCCAAAAATAGGCATCTGAAATGAACAGACATTTCTCAGACAAAGAAATTGAAAAGCAAATAAATATATGAAACAATTTTCAACATCACTGGTCATTAGAGAGCTGCCAAAAAAAAAAAGACAAAAGAAAAAAGAAACACTTAGATTCCACCTCACTATAGCAAGGTTGGCTGCTATATAGAAATCAACCAATAACAAATGATGTCAGGGATGTGGGACAAAAGGAACACTTCTCCACTATTGGTGTCAGGATAAACTGATGAAACCTCTGTGAAAATCAGTGTAGAGATAGCTCATCAAACTAGGATTTAACCTAGCTATTCCCTTGCTGAGTAACTTCCAACAAGAATTAAAAGCATCATACCCCAATGACATATGTGCTCCCATGTTTATAGTGGCACAGTTAATAATAGCTAAATCTTAGAAACAGCCCAAATTTCTATCAACTGGTGAATAGATAAAGTTTTTTTCTATAAAATGGAGTATATTCAGCCATAAAGAATAAGAACCTAGAGATATTGATAGCTAAATGTATACACATTGAGGTGACACTCTAAAGTCAAAAAATTATGACACACATGTGTAAATAACAAATATGTTCTCTAGTGTGAGAAACTAAAAATGTAAATGAGGATCAACATGTATAATAGATAATATAAAATAGGATGAAAATATTCAAAGGTAAAAGAATAGTAAAGAATAGAAAGAAAAAAACATGAGAAAAGGAAAAAAATGGAAGCAAAGTCTTTGTAAATAGGAAGGAGTGGAGGGGTTGAGGGAGGGAAGGGGAATGGCAGGCCAGTGTAGGAAGAAAAAATAAGAACAAAGATATATCATGGAAAAGTACAAATTCCCAATGATGAGTGTCATCATATTGTAAACCTGAAATGTACCAATAAATTTAATGAATTAAAAAAGGATAAACAACAAAATAAAGATGCAGGGCTTCATCAACTCAAAGCTCTACACAACAAAGGAAATAATCTACAAATAAAATGAAAAATCAATATACAAATGGGTCACGTTTGCAATTCATGCATCTAAAAAAAGTTAAATGCAAATTATTAAAAATAAACTCATACAGCTCAGTAGCAAAAAAGAAATAACTCCTTTAAAAGGACAAATGATCTGAATAGACAATTTTCCCAGGAAAACCTACAAATGCTCAACAGTTATATAAAAGTATCTTAAGCAGTACTATTTGTCAGGGAAATTTTAGCTGAAGTTGCAATGATATATCGTCTCGCACCTGTTAGAATGTTTACTATCGAACATGTGCACACTCACACACAAACAAAAGATTGGAAACTTTGATGAGGATCTGGAGAAAAAGAGACAGTGATACCCTGTTAGTGGAAGTGTGAACTGGCTTGAACAGTATGGAAAATGGGATGTAGTGTCCTGAAGAATATTAAAATTTGATTTCCATATGACCCAGCAATCACCACTTCTGGGTTTTAATCCAAAATAAAACAAAGTAACAACACACACACACAGACACACACACACACGAAAAAAAAAAACACTAAAAACTAAAATCAGAATCTCAAAAAAACACCTTATATTCACATTTCCCTCAATGAGAAAGGTGGCATGGTTGTCTGTAACCTGGGTGGGTTATAAAAGAGAAAAAAAAAATGATGTTTACAGGGTTTTCAAAGAGCTCCAATCTACTCAAGTGGGGGTATTTGTTGCCATTGCCTTTGGTCTCCCATTTCTCCAAATTTTCAATGCTGACTTATACCAGTGACTTTAGTGAGATTCCAGGCCTTCAAACTTTCGCTGGCGCTGTTACTGTTCTAAATCTTCCATCTTCTCATGATGAGCAGTCCCTAGATTCTCTAGCTCTCAGATGGCCATTGAGGAGTCTCTTGTCTCTTTCTGTAAGCCATGTGTGATCACATGTTCTGTTCCTCCAGAAAGACATAACCAGTATATTCTCCTTCGTATGCATTTCTCTCACCTTTCTCAGTCTTTTCTTGTTTTTCATGATGGATAATTTTGAAGACTACTATTCAGTTCTTCTGTAGAATTATCTTCACCTTGAGTTTAGCTGATGGTTTTTTGTGATTAGGCTTGTCTAGGGTTGTTAGTAAGAATTTCACAAATGTAAAGTTCTTACCCTTTCCGGAAAGCTATGGAAAAACTTAGTGCAGTCATCTTGAAAGCTCAGTCAAACTTGAAGATGATGTTCTTTTCTCAGCATTTCTGCTAATAATCTGTTTGACTTTTCTTTCATCAGTAAATAATGCTGCAATAATTAAAAATAAATAAAAAACATTTAAAAATCTCTAAGAGCAATTCTTGGAGGCATTTTATTTTTTAAATTAAGTTTAATGGCACTTTTTAGGTATACAGTACAGTTACATTCATCATTGTGATCTTGCACCTATACATGATGTATCTTTGTTCTTATTTTTTTCCCGTACACTGGCCTGCCCTTCAACCTCCCCACTCTTTTTGTTTGCTTGTTTGTTTGTCTTTCTGTTTGAGACAGGGTCTCACTATGTACTTGAGAGTTGAGACTGACCTGGAACTCACTATGTGGCCCAGGCTGGTCTCAAACTCACAGTGATCCTCCTGCCTCAGGTTCCTGAGTGCTAGGATTTCAGGCGTGTACCACCATGCCCTGGTCTCGACTCCTCACTATTTAAAAAGACTTTGCTTCCATTTTTTAATTCTTCTCATACTTTTTTCTTTTCCTTTCCCTCACATTCTCACTTCTCCTTCTCCTTTAGCCCTTTTCTTCCTATTTCACATTATAAATTATATAATTTACAACTTATTTACACTTTGAGTTTTTCACATCAGAGAAACTATTCGATATTTGTGTGTTCTATGTATTTCACTTAAGAGTACTGCCCCAGAATGCATCCATTTAGCTGTAAGTGTCTCTAGTTTCTCATTCTTTGTGGATGAGTAGTACTCCATTTTATAGGAAAAACACACTTCTTCATCCAGTCTCCAGCTGATGGGCAATTGGGCTGTTTCCAAGTTTTAGCTATTACAAACTGTGTCGCTATAAACATGGGAGTACATATATCACTGTGGTATGATTCTTTTAATTTATTAGAAAGATACCCAGCAGAGAAATAGCTGGGTCCAATGGGACCACTAATCCTAGTTCTTTGAGCTATCTCCATATTGAATTCCATAGTGGTTGCACCAGTCTGCACTCCCACCAATAATGGAGAAGGGTGCCTTTCTCCCCACAACTTGACCAACATTTATTATTGGTTAATTTCTTGATAGCAGACATCCTTCTGGGGTAAGGCGGAATCTCAGCTTTCTTTTCATCTGCATTTCTGGAATGGTCAGTGATATTGAATATTATTTCATATATTTATTTGCTGCTTTCACTTCTTTGTCTGAGAAATGTCTGTTCATTTCAGAGGCCCGTTTTTGAATCAGGTCTTTATATGTGGAGGGTTTATTTATTTATTCAGTTAGTTAGTTCTTTATATATTCTAGATAGTAGAGTTGTCTGAGGAAAAGCTGGTAAAATTTTTTCCCACACTGTAGGTTGTCTCTTAGCTCTTTTGGTGGCTTCTCTTGCAGTGCAGAAGCTTTTTAAAAATATGAGCTCCTAGTTGTTGATTCTTTGTGCTAGTTCCCATGCTACAGAGGATTTGTTTATAATGTCTCTTTCCATGCCAACGATTTGGAGAGTTCTACCTACCTTATTTTCTTACAAGTTTAGTGTTTTTGCTTTAATATTTAGATCTTTAATCCACTTCAATTTTAGTTTAGTGCATGGTAAAAGATAGAGGTTTAGTTTTCATCATTAGCAGGTTGAAATACAGTTTTGCCAACACAATTTATTGAAGAGGCTATCTTTCCTCCAGTGAGGATGGTCAGCTCCTTAGTCAAAGATGAGGAAGCTGCTGCAAAGGGGAAGGGGAAGTGGGAGCAGTAGTAGAAAAGAAAGATGGGAATGGAATTATCATGAGAAAAAAAATAGAAACCAAATCTTTGTGGTGATGGAGGGGTGCAGGCGTTGAAGTGAAGGTGGGGAAATGAGGAAAATAAGAACCAAAATGAATTATGTAAAGGCGCTAATTTCCAATGATGGATGTCATTAAATTGTATACCTTAAATATACCAATACAATTAATTAAAATAAAGAAACATGAGATAGCTGCGTATGTCTGGAGTTGTCTCTGCATCTTCTAATCTATTCCACTGATCCTTGGGATCTGTTTCTTTGCCAGTATCATTCTATTTTTATCACTGCGACCTTGTAGTATAGTTTAAAGTTGAGGACTGTGATACCCTCTGTCATGTCTGTGTTACCTAAAATTGCTTTTGCTATTCTAGGTCTCTTTTGATTTCAAATGAATGTTTGGATTGTTTTCTCTAGTTCTATGAAATATACTGTTGGCATTTCAATCAGGATTGCATTGAATCAGGTTTGGAATTATGGCCACTTTCACTTTATTTCACTGGCTTCTTCCTATCCATAAGCAAGGGATGTCTTTCCATTTTTCTTATATCCTCTCTGATCACTTTTTCCAGAGTACAATAGTTTTCTCTGTAGAGGTCTTTCGCTCCCTTCATTAGACTGATTCCTAGATATTTCCTTTTTTTGTTGTTTTTTTTCTTTTTGATGCTATTGTGAAAGGAATTGTTTTCCTAATTTCTCTCTCAGTGAGTCTGTTATTTGTATACAAGAAGGCTATTGATTTTTTAGTGTTGACCAGCTACTCTATTGAATCTGTCAATGAAGTTTAGAAGTTTTTTTAGCAGAGTATTTAGGTCTTCTAAGTAAAGTATCATACATCAGAAAATAATGACAGTTAACATCTTCCTTTCCTATCTTTATTCCTTTTATTTCTTTCCCTTGTATAATGGCTATGGCTAATGTTTCCAGAAATACATGGAACAGGAGTGATGACAGTGGATATCCTTGTTGTGTACCTGATTTAAGTGTGAAAGTTTTCAGTTTTTGACCATTTAGTATGATGTTGGCTGTTGGATTTTCATAGTTGGACTTTCCCTGATTTTAGAATCAAACCAACACTTGCTTCCAGGGATAACTTTGAAAGTATTGCTTCGCTTTCAATTTCATTGAAAAATTTAAAGAGTAGTAGCAATAGTTCTTGCTAAGTGTTTTGTGGAATTCAGCAATGGAGCCATTAGGACCTGGGCATTTCTTTGTTGGTAATTTTTAATTACATTTTCAATTTCACTGATTGTAATTGGGTGCTTAGAATATTTTTATCTCCCATGTTCAACTTTGGTAATTCATAAGTATCAAGAAATCTGTCCATTGCTTTAGTGTTTTCCATTTTATTATAGTACAGGTTCTCAAAGTAGGAATTGATGATCTTTTGTATTTCTGCCGGATCTGTGCAACTTCACCTTTTAATTATTTATTATTTATTTTATGTGATAAAGTTTTGCTATGTAGTTCAGGCTGGCCTTGAACTCTGTAGCCCATGCTGGCCTCAAACTTGCAGCAATCCTTCTATTTTAGGCTTCTGATGCCAGGGATATAAGTTTGCACCAGTTGTAAATTTAAATATAAAATTTAAAATTTTAGTATATTCTCATAGTTGCAGTTTTTTAAAATTAATCAGTTAATGAATAATTTGTTAACTCTCATTTGGTGTGGATTGAATATCCCTTCCCAAACTAATTTTGAAAGTTAATAGCCCCTATAACAATATCAAGAGACAGAGCCTTTAAAAGGTGCTTAAAGCATGAAAGTTTGACCATGATGAATGGATTAATGCCCCTATCCTAAGTGGATTTTTCAGCATGTTTTTGGGTTCATAGTGAGGAGAATTTTGTGACATCTTTCTACTGTTCTCTGTCTCTCACATGATTGATCTTCAACTATGTTATGAATGTTATGATGGAGCATAGATTCCTTTCATAAATGCTGGTACAATGATCTTTAATTATTCTTCCCTGACAATCACAAGTCCAATAAACTTTGGGAATTGTCCAGTCTGTGGTACTGAGTAGGATAAATTAGATCACAACGATGCTGCAATAATTAATAATATACAGGTTTTTTTAAGCATGTTTTTACTCATTATATGATAAAGATATGCTTAACTGAGGAACAGCAAAAATGCAATGCAGAATGCCTACAACATTTTCTATCATCTTCAACACTTGTTACTATTCATCTTTTATTAGAGCTAGTGTAATAGTTGTGAAGAAGTATCTAATTGTAATCTCTAATCTGCATTGCCTAATTTGGATGAAGTTGAGTATATCATCATGTGTGTAACTGGAGAAATATTTACCTAAATTATTGACCCATTTGAATTGAGCTAATTTTATTACAGTATTGTACTGTAAAAATTTATGACATATTCAGCCTTCAAGGCTTCTATTAGATGCATGATTTATAAACTTTTTTTGAATCTGTAGTTTTTCTATGTATCTTCTTGATTGAAGGTTTTTCTTTAAATTTTGATGAATTCCAATTTTTTTGTAATTTTTTTTCTCACTGAGTTTATTTGTACTTTTTAGGTATACAGTACAGTTACATTCGTCATTGGGATCTTGTACCTTTACATGACAGATCTTACCCCTTACCCATGACCTCTCTTCACCCCCTCCTCCCCTCCCTATTTACCAAAACTTTGTTTCCCAATTTTCTTTTTTGCTTTCTGGCTGCCATGGCAGTTCATCTTTGAACTCCCAGCTTCTTTTACTACATCCGTTGTGTCTTGCAGTCAGCTGACTATGGACTGAATCTTCTAAAAACCATGAATCAAAAAAAAAAAAAAAAACCTCTTCCTTTAAGTTGTGAGAGTCAAATATTTTGTCTTTGCAATGAAAACGTGACTAAGACATTGATTAAACCTGATATCAATGTCAATCACCTGTAGCCTATTATATTAATAAAAAAGAAAATCACATTATCAAATAATAATGAATTAAAATAGACTATAGATTTTCACACCAGAGAAACTAAGAGAAACCATAGTAGTACACAAGATTGTAATGGGATAATTAATAGTGTGAAATAGGAAGAAAAGTGCTAACGGCATAGGGAAAGTGGGAAGGGTAGGGGAAAGGGAATAAGGGAAAAGAAAAAAATATGAGAAAATGAAAAATATGGAAATAAAGTGTTTGTAAAGGGGAAGGGTAGAAAGGGGTGAAGGGAGGGTGGGGACAAGGGGAAAAATGAGAACCAAGACCTGTCATGTAGAGGTACAAGATCCCAGAAATGAATGTAACTGTATTGTATACCTAAAATGTACCAATAAACTCAATAAAAAGGAAAAAAAGAAAAAGAAAAAAGAATAGATTATAGAGAGAAAGGATGTATGGATACATTGTTATACCTATTTGTAATTAACTACCAAAGGAAAGAAGCGTAGGCTCAGACATAACTTCCTTGAGAACAGATTTCTAATCCTAAATATCACACTCATTTTTTGATAAAATGCTCATGACAAGGTTTTAGATTCCCCATTTGGAGACTATAAATAATACATACTATGTTTTAGTATATTTCCAAGAGTTCAAATGTAGCATTGTTCTTTATATTTCTTGATTTGTATTGCTTTTAAAAGACAAAATCACAATAATGATGGGTATAATTATCCTTAATAACCTGATACAACATAAGTTCTAATTTTTTCATAACCTTAGGGGGAAAATCACTCTATATCAATCACCTTTCTATTGCTGAATAAAATATCTGACATCCATAATTTAAAGAACGTGGGGTTTGTTTGTTTGTTTGTTTGTTTTCATAGTTTCAGAGTTTTCAGTCCATGGCCAGCTGTCTCCAGAGACACCACAGAGAAAGGGAATAGAAAAGAAAGAGCACTTAATCCCGTGGATAACACGAAGTGGATATCAGAAGAAACTAGCAAGGAAGGGGCCAAGGACAAGATATACTGTCAAAGATCATACAGCTTTGACCCACCCAGACACAACCAGAAAATTATTTTTCTTCAGTTCTACGTATCTCTCAAGGCAATTGTTTTGGTTATCAAGATTAGCCATTACAAGTCCGGGCCTTGTTAATTTGACACCAAATGACACATTCTTAAACCATATTTAATTTCCAAATAAACAAAATAACAAATTCATAAATTCATTTAATATGGTGAACCTGTTCTGCATGCAACCAAAGATGCACCTATTTCTTCCCTAAAATAAAATAAAAAAACATATCAAGCACTGATCAAAAGTTCAAGCCCAAAGTCTAATAAAACTCATATTAAACTCTTACCTGTGAACCTTTGTAAAATTCAGATCCGAGTAATGCATTCCAAAGGTAAAGTGACACAAGATAAACACTTATTCCACAAGGAAGAAATAGAGGGATAGTAATGGGTCAGAACAAAATATAAACAAGACTCAGGGAAAACATTAAATCCAGCAGCTCCATGTTGAGTATTCAAGGTAAGTCAGCCTATTGTGTGAGTTCCAGAAGGTTTGGGCAGCGGCCAGTTTTATGGCCTTGCCAATTGCAACCCATATGGCTTCTCACTTAGGCTTGTACTAATTGCTTCCTGTAGCTTTTCTCAGCAGACATTCCACGTTGCTAGCATCTCTAAATTCCTTGGATTTCTATTGCAGTTTTGGCTTCGTTCATTCTCAAAGTTTCATGCATCACTCTTTCAGGGGCTTCCAACCCAGGCTGAGACCCGTCATCATTTCCCAGTCGTTCTTTAAAAATTTGGTAGAAAACACAATAGCTTCTGCTTTCTGCCTGTCTGTGAAAGGAGTGTCACCCGCAGAAAGTCAGAAGGAGAAGCCAATCTCACTTGCATGATGGCTCCAGTGGTTTCTGAGTGATGGATGGTAGAGCATGCTACAATTATTCTGGTACAACCAATTCTTTAAGTGACCTTTTTTTCAGGAGGAGGCCTATGGGCTCTCTGCTGAAATGAACTGTTTATAGTTTTGCTATGGGTTGGAATTGCTGATTTCTGAAATGCTCTCAAGGAATCTCTGCTATTGTACCCATGGACATTACTTGCCTTACTGTTCATTATTCTGATCTCTTCTCCACATCTAACTTTCCTAATTCCAGCTTTCTGAGTGCTTTTCTGTAGAAACTGCAAGGTTTTTCATGTCATCTAGTTCTGCTTTATCCTTCCGATTCACACTTTCATTTTGCTACATGCAGCCAGACTGAACTTAAGGCTTCCCTGAAATTACTTCTCCCAGATCAATTAATCTATCATCTTTTTTTTTTTTTTTTTTTTTAACCCGTCATCATTTCCCAGTCGTTCTTTAAAAATTTGGTAGAAAACACAATAGCTTCTGCTTTCTGCCTGTCTGTGAAAGGAGTGTCACCCGCAGAAAGTCAGAAGGAGAAGCCAATCTCACTTGCATGATGGCTCCAGTGGTTTCTGAGTGATGGATGGTAGAGCATGCTACAATTATTCTGGTACAACCAATTCTTTAAGTGACCTTTTTTTCAGGAGGAGGCCTATGGGCTCTCTGCTGAAATGAACTGTTTATAGTTTTGCTATGGGTTGGAATTGCTGATTTCTGAAATGCTCTCAAGGAATCTCTGCTATTGTACCCATGGACATTACTTGCCTTACTGTTCATTATTCTGATCTCTTCTCCACATCTAACTTTCCTAATTCCAGCTTTCTGAGTGCTTTTCTGTAGAAACTGCAAGGTTTTTCATGTCATCTAGTTCTGCTTTATCCTTCCGATTCACACTTTCATTTTGCTACATGCAGCCAGACTGAACTTAAGGCTTCCCTGAAATTACTTCTCCCAGATCAATTAATCTATCATCTTTTTTTTTTTTTTTTCGTACCGGGGATGAATTTGGGTCCTTAAGCTTTCAAGGCAGGGCACCAAACCACTGAGCAAAATCCCTGGCCCCAATCTATCATCTTTATATTCAGGCTCACACAAAGTTATAGTGCATGGATAAAATAATAATCGCTACTCAAAACGTCACATGAGAGAATAGTCCCTTACACCAAGTCATTTACCAGGACTGTGTTGGATAGTTTTACATGCTTTGTAAACTTGAACCAAGGTAAGATTTATTTAAAAATCTAAGTTTAGGAATTAAATTCTATAATGCCACCTTTATGTTAAACTCCCTTAGAAATCCAGTCAAGAGTTTTTTCAAACTTTATGTTGTTTTTATGATAGTGGAAATTCATTATTACTTTACAATTTAAGGATAGTGGGAAAGGATAAGGAAGGTACATCCATTCAAGACAATACCAATCCATTTATAGCCTTTATATTTTGTGCTTCTCTAATTCAGAACACATTTATGTTCCCACGGGTGCACTTTTATAACTACAGAGATAAATCTGTATTTCTCAATACTTGTTTCATCTTGCCAGTACACCTAACTGTTGCTTCATTTTTATCTCCTTTTTTTTTTTTTTTGGCGGGGGGGAAGGTCTTACAGTTCAGGATGGCCTTAAATTCATTATGTAGCCCAGGATGGCCTCAAACTCACAGCAATCCTCCTCTCTCGGCCTCCTGAGTGCCAGGACTATAGGCCTGCACCACCACACCCAGATCCTATGTGTTTTGTAGATTAGTTCACATTAGTTTGATTAAAATTTCTTTTAAGTGAGAGATGTAATTAATAAAGAATATTTGATAATCAAATAACTAACTTTTTAGAAGTCAGAACAAAAAGATGACTCAATTCCAGGGAAATATTCTGGAGAAAATAGAGAATACTTGTGAATAGTGGAGCTATTTAAATGAAAAACAAAGAACAGATACGAGTTAGGATCACAGAACAAACATGAAAATGAATCCTCCCTTACCTCTTTGGAAATATTGACCCTATTTATTTTCCAAAATGTTCCTGTCTTAAAATACCTAGGACATTCATCTCAAAGATACAGTTCCTCCCCTATCTTACGACCCACTACAATACGTGAAATCAGAAAAATTTGCATCACTTCTCAAACATATTTGCAAATCTTTTAAATTCTATTTTTGTAGCTTTTCTCTTTTTCTACAAGGATTGTATAGAAGACTTTCTACAGTCAATATGCTTTTTTTTTTTTGCAGCATTTCAAATCCTTCACAAGGACAAGGATTCTTTTGTTTCATCAACAATAAACTCAACTTTATTTCTATTACTTCCAACAATGATGACAAAATATCACTCTTTCTATTTTATTCCAGTTCTCCTGCTTTTTTTCCCCCTGTCTTTTATTTTTTTTGAAACGAGGTCTTACTGTTTCTGCGTCACTGAGTTTAACCTTGGAATTGCTTTGTAGCCAAGGCTTGCTGAAACCCCCAGTCCTCTGTGCTCAGCCTCCCAAGTGCTGGGGTTACAGCCTTGTACCATCAAGCCTTCTTTTCTTCTGCTTCATTTTTACATACCTCTTCATAGCAACTAAAATCGTTTCTATAGTTACAATTTCTATTTCTATCATTCTCAATTTTTCTTTACCAATTATTATTGTCTCTTCATTGGAACTGCAGAGTTATTTTTATCACAATGATTTATTCTAACAATCAAATTTACGTCTATATTTTCTGCATCAGTAACAATTTGTGGCTAAAATAAGAAAAAAAACATATTAAGCTAAAATGATAAGAAAATGTGTCTTCATAAATTCAGGTTTCTTCCTTTAAGAACTGTATTTTCCTGCCCATGCCACTGGAGGCTGTGGCCTGAGCCAGGAACAATAACAAAGCTCTTTTCCTCATCAGTCAACATCACTGGCACTGCTAGCTAAGAACGAAATTGTGCAGTGAAAATAAAATTTATTGGGCTCCAGAATGTCTGTCACAATTTTTTTATTTGAGGCTCAGATTTAGGACAGAAGATTGTCAGTGCCTTCTTAAGATTTTTTTCCCGAGTTGTTCTGACAAAGTTCCTATGTGACCTTAATTGCTTCTATAGTTGGAGGTTCAACATCATAGAGTATTTAGGATAAATTATTTTAAGCAACTTGACTTTCCAAGGATTTCTGCTTGGGCATTTAGATCATGAAATGCCAAGAAATAATGAAATGAAAAAAAATGAAAGAAACATGCATGAAGTTCACAACATTAAACCTCCAACAAAAATATGCATACTTCGTATAGTAACATGCAAATGTGAAACTTGTGTAATTCAAATTCATACTGATAAACATACTCTCTGGAGTTCTCCAGAGGAATGAATGCACAATGTCATAGCACTTTCTGCACTCAACTAAACACACATTATCCCCCACATGACTGTGATTCTGTCATTCTGTAGCAAACGATATTATTTTTACTTATCCTCTGGATCACATTATAATTTGATTGTCTATACCCTGCAATTTATGGATAACATTTAGGAAAAAATAGTTCATACAATCAATAAATTATTTTGACAAGAAAGGAAGAAAAATTATCACACTTCCTTACTCGTAATCTGTGCACCTTTTAGTGGAGCTATATTTTCATTGTTTTCCTCCATTTTCCATTTCATGGCTCCTTTAATGATGATTTGTATCATTTGGCAGATATCTTAATTTTAATCAAACAGTAGCACTGTAATTTTACTTGTGAGAATTCTACATTTTCTCTCTTCCAGTATAGATTAGCTTGGTTTTCAAATAAATATTTTATACTAGACAGTTAGTCAAGTTACACAGAAGACATCTCTTGTAGTCTATCAACATAATTCTATTTTTTCTTCTGAAGATAAAAAACATATTTCTCCTTAAAAGTATAAAAGTATTTTTTCCTGCATTTTTCTATTTGCTCTAAAAAATGAGGAAGCAAACCATAAGATGAAAAAGTCATCTAACTTTCTATTTCAATATAACTTTGGAGAAATTAGTAGACGGAGAATTTTTCCCCATGCTTTTATTATTCCTGAGAAAACACTCACAATACAATTATTTGGTTAAATTCTAAGTAGTCACCATTCTATTTTTGTACCCTGCTTTCCAAACCATGCACAAGTGCCAATGAAAAAAAGAAATTAATGTGGTTGGAAGTGCAAATTGAAATATTCTTCTCCAGTGGAACAAGTGCATTCAGTTGTTTGGAATGCTCATTGCTTCTGTGGTAGAGTGTAAATAAACCCTGCGGTAATTAACGCATTGCTTTCTTATTTCTTTGCAAAGTGAATTACTGCTTAAAGACAACATTTAATTTATAAAACATTAATGATTAATAATTATAAAAACCAATCAAAAAGTGTTCTGAGAAAAGCATTTACTCCAGCAAACCAAATGAAATCTTAAGTATCTCCTGTTAAAGTTATGATCGAATTCCAATGTAATCTACTTACTGCATGATTGGCATGCATTATTTTACAGATAATTCATGAGGGAAATGACTTCTGGAAGGGTAAATAGCACTATGTGTCAAATTTAATACATTTCATCTCTTGAAAAGAACAACTGGTGAACAAGTGATGAAAAGCTAGAAATGAGCCTACCTGATTTTCACTTTTAAACACATACATTTTTACCCTTAGAGCTCTGTTCTGATGGGTTCAGTAACTATGGATTCAACAAATTATGGAACAAAAATATTACAGAATTGAAACTGTGAAATTGTATTTATAGTGACCATTTACATACTTTTGTTATAATTTTTCTCAGATAGTATTTTTATATTTGCATTGTATTAACTATTATAAGTAATCTAAAGATTGTTTAACTGTTATATTAAGATGCACATACGATATCAAAATATTATATATATATATATGCTATATATATATATATATACATATACATGTATAAAAATTTCATTAAGGAGCATGAGTAGTTTGAGGTTTTGATAATTGAGGTTTTCCACAACCAATTCAATAGAAAGTGACATACACACATATTTGATTAAAGTCACAAACTAAAAATTTGGGTCTTCTTTTCATGAAGAACTCTGTTTTCCGTCACAGCCACAGAGTTAAGAACAACACAGAAGAAAGCTTGATTGTGCAAATACATGAACTGACCAATAAGCAGGAGTACAAGGTAAAGATTCTTTAAGCATCTGTGAAGAAGTAGTGTTCTAATACCCAGGGCTCTCTGTCATGGTAGATTAACAGACGATCACTTCCCTCAGAACTAAGACTAGCAGATAACAAAGTATATATTCTCCTCATCTTCCTTAGTTCTTATCACAGCTGATTCCAACTACATATTTATAAGGCTTCTTAACTATAATTGTTGACAATGTCTCTAGTGTATTAAGCACTCAAAAGTATATCAGGTGGCTCAGAAAAGTGTCAGCATACCTAGGGCATCATTCTTATAATTCACCATTTGTGTTCACACCCCACAGCCTTCCACAAACCCGGCTTGATAGATAAAATACAGCCTCATTTTCGGTACTAAAGATGTCACTGTTTGCACATTGTCATAGTCCTGCAGACACAATTAGTATTTTATTCCAGAAGAAGCTACTAAGACTACCTATACTGTTGCTTAAACGTCTTAAATTCAACCCAGAAACTGTTTTCACCAGGAAGAATAATCTATCATTTTTGCCAATCACTCTCTTGGCCCAAATCTCTGAAATCAAAAATCCAGAGCACAAGCAATACTTCAGTACTGAGCCTGTTGATGAAAGTAAACAGAGGAAAATGATAAAAATTGGCACAAATTTCATGGTCTAGTTCTCAAATATAAAAATTTATTTTTGATATCAGATAGCCAGTGTTACTATAATATCATATACATCTTGTTATTATCAGTATATCATCCAGATTTTGATAAATCTGTTTATCTCTAAATCATAATTGATGCACTCATGATAACAACCATTTTAGAATTATCTTACCCTTACACTATATATTCAGTTCACCAGGCAATCTGCTCTGGTCTATTTCAAAATCTCTTAAACAACCGCAAATCTTCTTCATGACCCCAATATCTGGACTCCAGATACAGACTCATGTCAGGTTTCCATTCCTCCATTGTTGCCACTCCGCAGTTTGTTTACTGTAGAGGAGCCAGGGCAAGCTTCAATAGTCTCCAATAATCTCTAGTTCTTGTCCTGCTTGAACCTTCCATTGCTAGGGGAAAAACTTTCTAAGATATCATCACATTTGCAAATGCTTACATTATCTGATTTCTGCCTTGTTGTCTGCACCACTTTACTTTGAACTCTATTATTTTATGCTACCTGTTTTGAATCTCCTTGTGCTTACTTTTCTTTTAAGGAAACAGTAGTTTTGCCTTTGAGCCTCCTGTTTTCCGAAAAAAGTAACTTTTTACATCTCTGCTTGAATTTTTCCTTCAGATGCTGTCAGTGAAGATTAAATATAAGCTCTCCCAATATGCATTTCTCATTATTCTTTGTAAAATAATATACACAGTCTTTTCCTTCCAATTTTATATTTTTTTCAATTATTAAGGAAGATGTAAGGGTCCTCTCTTTTTTTCCTCATTGAGTTTACTGGTACAATTTAGGTATACAGTACACTTGCATTCGTTATTGGGATCTTGTACCTTTACATGACAGGTCTTGGTTCTCATTTTTCCCCTTGTCCCTGCCGCTCCCTTCACCCCTCCTCCCCTCCCCCTTTACAAACACTTCATTTCCATTTTATCATTTTCTCATATTTTTTTCTATTCCCTTATTAGCTTTCCCCTACCCTTCCCACTTTCGCTACACCTTTAGCCCCTTTCTTTTTATTTCCCATTGTCCATTAAAGGATCCTCTCTCTCTTTCTCGCTCTCTTTTTCCCCACAGACACATCTCATACATAATATATATATGAATCAAAATATATATAACCTGGATATGCAAATACATAATATGCAAATGTAAACATGCAAATATATAATATATAAGCATAATTGCAACTTTTAATAACGAGTAACTATTACCCCCAAAGGCTGATTACAATAAATGCCAGTATAATTATGGAATTATTTAGCTCAATTTTAGCAGTTCAATACAAATTTGTGCTCCCTTTCTTGCTTTATACTGTTTATTGCCATGATCAGTACTGTGTAGGGTCCAAAGCTGGGGAGAGCGGTGAGAGATGAAGAAAAGCTGAAGACCAAGACTACTCTTGATATCTGGGACCAGGTGGAACCATAGCTTCTTGGGAGCTAATGGCTCCCTACCACGAGCTCTTTATTTATGTTGGGAGGTAAACAGGAAGAGGAGGTGGTGAGAATAGTGCTGCATGGCTTACGTGGCCTAGGTGGCATGGAGTGTGATGTTTGTCATGACCAGGGTATGCACAGGAAGGGGACAGGGTAGGGTGCGAGGTAGCTGTCTCCTGGGGCTGTGCCGTCCAGGGTCTGCGATATGAGTCAAACAGACACAGTCTGAATACGGAAGAGAAAGGGAGCAGGGAAGATATGAAGGGCCATCCTCATGTGCTGCCTGTGGCAGTTGATATATTAGGAAAATAGAGAAGACATACGGAATTCTGAAAATAATGTGATTACTCATTTTTTGCAGAGTTTCCTATATATCAAAATGGACTTCTAGAAATTCTTCATCTAACTATTAATCTGAATTACACATATTTTCCTTGTAGACAGGATAAAATGAAAATTGAATAAATAAGATGCCATATAAATCTTCCCTTCTAAATATTCTCTTAAATCTTGTATGATTATAGCTGGTTTGTGAAGACCTTCTTAGTCATACTTTAAGTTCCTTTCCAATTATTTAATTAGGACTAATTAATATAATAAAAATATAGTTAAATCGGTATCAAAGCAGAAAAAGCTAACATAATTCCAATAAGATTCAATTTAACAAGGGTAAATAAAAATATTCAAAAATTCAGAATAAAATCACTTTGAATCACTACTCTTGAGGATACTATACTATCTAGGAAAAAAATGAAGTCTTTGTAGGTATTAATGTATGTGTAGTGTATTGACAGTATCCTTACCTAAAATATGGCCTGCTGTGTAAGCAAAACGTATATTTGAAATAGGGTTTTACTAAGTAAAATATCTGTAAGAAGGCAAACATTGAGATTAACCAAATGTCACATGAGAAATGGCTGAACAAAGGGAACAGGCTGAAAAGATTTTGGTCGTAATTCAGGACCTTCGAGAAAAAGAAAGTTTGAAATACTCTCTGAAACTTCACAGGTGAGAGCGAAGACCACAGAATAAAAGATTGGTCTGAAAATATTTCACTGGTCCTCAGTCATATGAACAATTAACATGTGTTAGATAAAAATGAGGAAAAGGAATGTGCAAGGTTGGTGTGAGCTTAGTCCCCTAAAATGAACACTGAAACACTACCTTTATGAATTGTCATGAAACAGCCAGATGAGCTATGTTCCCTTTCCATGGATGGTACTGAAAGAAGTACTTTCTGCTTCTGGACTGGGGCAAAGAATACATATTTAGTCACTCAAGCAAAAGATTGTATTTCTGCCATGCGCAGATTTGCTGTTAGAACAAAGAGGAGCAACTAAACCACATTGTAGCAGTGGAAAATCATCCTGTGACCAAGGCAATATTTCAATATAGCAAAGTATTCCCAGCAGCTTTTACATGAACAGAGTTGAACTTTGAAAGATCAGGTTCCATTTGCAATAGAGCCTTTTACTAAGAAGGTTATAGCTTGGGAATCTCATTATTTAATTTGGTGTTACAGTTTGGTGACAAGTGAATATATATCCTGAGTGAATATATATCCTTGTTCAACATGAGAGAGCACGTAAAAATGTGACAGCTTATGCACTGTGTCACCATATGTGGGTTAGGGTTATAGTACTAACAGAAAAGTGAAATAAATAATCATTTCATTCAATTAGTTCTGTGAGTTAATGCTCACTTGAAATCATGACATTATTAATTTACAAATGCGATCTATGAAAAGCAAGCTTTAGTACCGCATTTTGTTATCTTAGAAAAGCATAACAGAAATTCAAAAAGCAAAATTTCCCTGTTTGAGATAGCATGTCTGCAAAGAGTTAACAGACTCTTTGAACTCGGTATTCCAAATTACTTCTGAAAGTAATATCCATATTGCACCTTGAAGGAAGGGCCTAAGCAGTAAACTTTAACGGCTGCCTGAGTTGGCAATCATTTCACAGAGACAAGACACTGCACTGGAAATTGGCCTATAAATAAGATCCCTTACAGAAAAATTAAAATAGAATTCATGTTATTGATGTTCACTAGCAGCCATAAGAAGCACAAGGGAACCAGGATGTGGCACTTGTTTCAAATTGTTCTCAGAGGCACCTGAAGGACAACACCCTCAAAGTCAGCTTTGATCAATGGTGATAAGTGGTTTCTCCAGCAGTGGGAGAACTTTATAATATATTCAGAAGCCTTCAGAAATTTGCCTGCTAAATAGAAATGATGTAGACATTAACTGCCCCATGACAAATTCTTACCTACCCTGGACATTAATTCACCAGAACCAGATTTCTTGCAGAATGAATTTGTTTTGCCTCCCTTCACAGTTCTCAACCTCCTTTACCCTGCCTCCCTTTGTTGAGTTTGAATTTTGATTCACCTTCAAGTCATATATGCTCTGAAAGCCTTCTCAATTTAGGACTGGCTGAAAAGAAATCTTCAGTTCTCCTGTTACTACCCAGATTATAACCCTGCATCTTTGCCGTATTTGTGTGTTGATAGAGAATTAAGACCTCAAACAACACTTTCAAAGTTACGTTGTATTTCTATATACCTTAATGGGTTACTGTGATATCCAGCAATAGTTCAAATCAAGTTGTACACGTAAAGAAGTAAATATGCAAACAAAATATGAAAATGTATCATTTATATCCAAGAAAATCACAGAGAACTGAAAGGGAGAACTAGGTCAGAGAATAAGTACAGGGAGATAATGGCAAAGTTAGTCTAGGAGGGAGAGAAGAACAGCAAATAAATTGAAAAGAAAAAGCAATTGGAAAAAGTAAGGAAACTAGAAATGATCATAACTATAATGCAATGCATCCCTTGTACAAGAGATGATATTTATGTCAGGGAGACGTGAAATGAATTGTCAAAAGCAAAATTAAAATATGTATGCAAACAGAAACTTATTTTGATCATATCACTAGAAAACATTTTAATTTTATAAGGAAGTGAGGAAATAATTACTGCAAATAAAAATTTACATGAAATACAGGAAAGACAAGACCTGAGTTCATCCCAACTTTATCCCTTACCATCTGATGTCACCTGAAGTAGGCTTAAAAATTATTCCCTAATCTGTGGAAATCTCATAAAATTTAAATATATGAATTGTAGAAATCATATGTAAATTACTTAATGCAATGTCTTTGCATGATAAAGGTCAATAATAAGAATATAATAAGTAATAAGTAAGCTATTTATATTTAAATGACTAAATGTGTTAAAAATAATAATATATATAAATTGAGATTATAAGGTATTAAATTTATGACAAAATGCTGAACAATATGGAATCCAGCATTGATAACTATATAAATTTTGAAAAGATACAGTCTTTTGGATTTTCAGATAGTTCACAAGCAAAATAGCTATGGTTTTACCATCACTACATTAGTAAATAGATTTGAAAATATACTGTGTAGCCTAATACAACCAGTTGATATCAAAATTAAGTAACCTACAAGTTATTTTTCTTCTTAGTTGGGATAATTTATGTATCAACTTCAAAATTATCACAATGGAGTCCAGAGTTATTAATAAATCAGCCTTTTGTGTCAAAAATAAAAATTAAAACCTCCCACTAAGGGATTGCAAAAGTGTGTACAGCATGAGACAAGAATAAGATTATGGAAGCAACAGGTTTGTTTCATAGCCTGATTCTAGGTACAGTTAGCCCTGTGTTTACACAGAGAGCTGCTTTTTGTGTATGTGTGTTAGTGTGTGTATTTTCTAATATGATGACTTACACTGAAAAGATGATCCCTGTGTGACAATATGGCGAACAACCTTTAAAGGGCTGTTCAGCAAATGCTGTCCAGTCTATACCAAGAGATTCCATGCAGAGGAGAAGCACAGGTGTATGAATGTGATCATTAGGCAAATGCCTGAAAATTATTTCTAGAATAACTGAAAAATCAACAACTCTTTTACTCTTAATCTATGAAGAAGTGTAAAAGGTAGTAGATTAAAAAAATTTAGTTAGTTACTACGGAGAGAAACTGAAGGATGCCCCTTCATTTTCACAAATAAATTTAGCCTTCTGTAACTGTCAATCATCTGTATATCTTCCATATATACATTGATTTCTCATTTAGAGAAAAATCTATGATTTCTATTTTTCAATGATGAAAATTTCCATATTAATCATACTTAGTCATAGTGTAATGGAATGTGAAGACTATAAGATATTTCCTGTTTTTCATGATTGAATTTCAAAAAGAAGTTTTCTGCTTAGAGAGCCTGTAATGTGTTCAACTATGTCAGTCTCTCTCAAGTTGAAAATCAATTATAAAGTGGAAGTAATATATTTTTGTATAGCAAAACACCAAGGGATTAGTTCACTAATATGAAACATCATCGAATAATTATTTTAAGACAGAATGTAACTGAAGTTGTATTTCTTGTGCTCTAATGGGTCCAAAGACAAATGTATGTTCAGACTATTACTAAGTCAGAAAATAGATATATCTATTTGTTTGGAGATTAGTGAACAGAAGTAAAAAAGATTAATGAAGTTTAAATGTAGGCTTATGCTTGTTCTTGTGGGTACATTAATAGTATAAGTAATATAATTTAGGTAAAGAATCATAGTCATTTAGTTTTGCATGGTTTTAAGGACTTTCAACTGTAAAAATATCTTTCAAAGACAACTCTCACATTATTTGTAAAATCAGATGGAGCTTTTGAAAATTCAACCCTGGGTCTTCACCATACAATCATTAGCTTGTATGCAATAAGAAGTGTTCCAAATGAAGAAAAGTAAAAATGGACCTTTATGCAAAATAGTGACAGCAGTTTCAAAAAAGCCTTTAAATCAACAAAAGAACAATGAAGGTTGAGGACCTTATGACAGATGAATTCTATGCCCTAGACACAGCAGTTTAGGTGCGATTTTTGTGCAATGCTTACATTGAGCATTGTTAAGTTAGTGTCATTCTAATAAGAAATATTTGATTAAACATGTTTGGAAAACGTTAAGCTCAGGTCACTTTGATAGAGCTTTTATACTAATGATCCTAAAATCTATG
Source organism: Fukomys damarensis (assembly GCF_012274545.1). Classification (NCBI taxonomy): domain Eukaryota; kingdom Metazoa; phylum Chordata; class Mammalia; order Rodentia; family Bathyergidae; genus Fukomys; species Fukomys damarensis. Next base: position 22,304,333 of record NW_022900913.1, on the reverse strand, counting down.
AGGCGTGAGATGAAACACCATAATGTTTTTAAGAATCTGCCTTTACATCAGATGGCATTCAGCAGGAGCAGTCACCAAATTTTGATCACACTTCTTAAACATACTGACAAAGGAGGACTTCAGAATTGTTATTCATAGCATTACGTGGTCCCTTTTCCACTAAATTTGATCTACATTTGCATAAAATATTATAAGCTAATATTAAATGTATATATATATAAGCAATTAGGTATGTCTTCATGAAAATTAGTTCACTGCAGAGCTATATTTAGGTAATGACAGTTATATAAATCCCAGAAACCATAAATACTAAGAAAGAAATTTGCCTAGGGTTGAAAGACAAAACAAGAAGAAAGGGTTTTTTGGAGGATGATTTAAAGTACAAAGTATATAAATTAAAAATTTACTAAAAGAAAATCCAAAGGGCTGGGGATTTAGCTCAGTGGTTCTGGTGCCTGCCTTGCAAACACAAGGACTGGAATCCCTGGTACTAAATAAATAAATAATAAAAATTTTAAAAATTAAAAGAAAACCCAAAGAACCCCATTAATAAACTTTGCCTACTTCAGAACAGTAATTGCTTGAGAACTGACATTATAAACTAAAAACATAATTTAGTCATTTTGGCTGCTGTAATTCATCATTTTTTTCTTTTATAAGCATATATCAAATATACATATAATTGTGGAAACATTAAAATATGCACAAGATGTGAAAATACCTCATTCTTATAATGTGAAAAACTAAATATATGTAGAAATGTACTGTTTTTCTTGAAAGTTTCATAGTTGACACAATCTGAAAAATATAATGTAATCTAAGAATATTTGAGATTAGACAGATTTAAAGATATTTAATTTTTTTTATATTTTAAAATATAAATATCCACAAGTTAAATATACTTTCTTTTTTATCTTTATTAAGTTTATTGGTGCATTTCGGTATGCAATACAATTACATTCAACATTGAAATCTTGTACCTTTACAAGATTTATCTTGGTTCTTATTTTTCTCCATGCCCCAGCCCTCCCTTCAACCCCTCCACCCTTCCTTGTTTACAAAGATATCGTTTCTACTTTTTTCCTTTCTACATATTATTTTTCTTTTCTTTTTTTTTTTTTCTCATTGAGTTTATTGGTCCATTTTAGGTATACAGTACAGTCACGTTCATTATTGGGATCTTGTACCTTCACGTGATAGGTCTCGGTTCTCATTTTTTCCCCTTGTCCCTGCCCTCCCTTCTCCATTGTTGGTGGGAGTGCAGACTGGTGCAACCACTATGGAAATCAATATGGAGATACCTCAGAGAGCTGGAACTAGAGATTCCATTTGACCCAGCCATCCCTCTGCTGGGTATCTTTCCAAAAGAATTAAAGGAATCCTATCACAGTGATATATACGCACCTATGTTTACAGAGGCACAGTTTGTGATAGCTAAAACTCTACATATTTTTTCTTTTCTATTTTTACCTTTCCCATCCCCTTCTCATTTTCTGTACTCTGTTAGACATTTTCTTCCTATTACACAATATCAATTATACATTTTTATTCTTATTTACACTTTCAGTTTTGCACACCAGAGAAATTATTTGGTATTTACATTTGTGACTTATCAATTTCACTGAAGAGTTCTGCCTCAATGTGCATTCATTTAGCTAAAAAAAAGTCAAAATTAAATATACTTTCAATAAATAGCTTTTGTAGAAATTTAGTTACCTGAGTTTTATAAATACCAAAATATTGAATGCTTAGAAATATAGATTCATTATTGATAAATACTAGGGTCTGAATATTCTGTTTTTTTCCAACTCACAAACTTAATCACCAACACAATGGTGTCATCAAACACATTTGGGGGAGGTGATTGTGGCCTTACAAAAAGAAGCACTGAATCTCATTTACCCTATCTACAAAGTGAGTGTGTACTGAGAATACACCTTCTGTTAAGGAGAAAGTAATCCTTCCTAAACACCTAACTTCCTAATGCCTTGACCTTGTGCTTTCCAGACCCCATAATCATAAAAACAATAAACTTCTCCTATCTATAAGCCACTTAGCTTGAGATATTTTGCATGTACATACAACTAACTGTCCCAAACTGACCAAGACTTTGAACTATCATTACATTGCCTGAAATTTTCATTCATAAAATTGTGTACAGATCAATTAATATAATTTTGTGCTATCTCAACTCTTCTTTATTTTCAAGTATTATCCACCTTCAAAGTTCAACTGTTAGCAAGAATGAATCTGATATCTGAAAATAACTATCTTGACAATTTTTTAAAAATAGTGTTGCTACTAGGTAATAGAGGGGACTACTGATTACATATTATACAATTTTAACTCATAAAATATTTACATTTTAAAAAATCCTTTCTAGGACTCCAATGTTATATATTCTTTAAGTGATGCTTATTTTCCCCTCATCAGTTTTTATGAAACTTTTATTCAATTTTCCTCTGCAGAGTGTTTTCATCTTATAGTTCACCAGTCTTACTGTCATTTAATCAAATATGATTTTGTTCAGAATTGGGCAAAATGTCAGAATTTGCCATGAAGTTTTCCCTGCTACTAAATTCACATTCTTGTATTTTCTTTTATTTTCTATAAGTTGGTTGGTATATAGGTAAACCTGTGTATGGAGTTTATGCAAGTTATCCTACAAGATGAAGTTTATTTTCAAAGTTTATCTTGGACTTACTAAGGTCTCATTTGGATGAGTGCCCTTGAAAGCAAAGAAAGATGTGTTGCATTTCCTGAGGATATTCCACACAAAAGCACACTGACATCCCCTCATTTGTTAAAGTTTTATCTTTATCAGTGATTCTAAGATAGTCATTGCACAGATCTTTTTGTAAGAGCTGTGTGCATCCAATTTATATTGGAAATGTTTTTGCTTTTCATCAATGGGATGTTACCACTGTATTCAATGGTATTTTCTAACTGCAAAATAAATAGATAAAACATTAATTATTTTTAATGATATTGGATGATTTTTTTAAGGTTTTGTGCATTTTGTGCATGAAGATATCTCATACCTATAATGTGAAAAATTAAAGATACATAGAAATGTATTGTTTTTCTTTGTTCCATCCTATGCATGCCTTAGTGAAATTTAGACTATCATACAGATAGGGTCACAGTCGTCCTACATTTCAAGTAATGACAAAATAACGTTATGGTGCAGTAATCAGTATTGCATTAGGTCATCTTTCTATTCAGTCTAGATTCAGTCAGGGCAACTTCACAGAAGCTAACCTTGCTTTTTACTTAAGAGTTTGCAAGTGTCCTAAATCACAACACACACATGTGTGATTTTAAGAGTCTATGGAGAGGTCATTAAGCCTTTTTGTAGTAGTCTAAAGAGTTTTGTTTTCTTTGTGTGTGTTATTTTGAGTCTGAGTGAATACTGAACAAACTGAAAAAAATTGTGTCTGAAGTAAACATTTTTGGGTGGACCTACCGACCTAGAGTGGTCACTGTGATTCAACTGTAAAAGAGAGACTCTGGTGTTCTGTTGTCTCTAAGCCTACTCCATGGGATCACTGAGCTAGTATGGAAATGTTTACATGCTGATGCAAAGAAAGCAGAGGTGCCAGAAAACAGATAGAATACACCATATTTTATGCCTTGGCTCTGAAATACCATGTGAAGAGTTTTATTCAGTAGATCTCAACAACTTGCATGATAAAACCAAAACTTACAGGGTGGCAAAAATATGTGCACAACCCACCCACTTTAGAGGGAGCAGCTGCACCACATGGACATTTAACTGAGGGAGGGAATACACACAGAGGAGGGCAGAGATACAGAGAATAATGAAGAGGTAGAGTACATGATACGATCACCCACAACACTAGTGTCTGTATTTTGGAAAAATTTTAATGTAGACTTATTTCTTTTCTCATTGAGTTTATTGGTACATTTTAGGTGTGCAGTACAGTTACATTCACCATTGGGATCTTGTACCTTTACATGACAGGTCTTGGTTCTCATTTTTTCCCCTTGTCCCTGCCCTCCCTTCACACTCCCTCCCTCCCCATTTACAAACACTTTATTTCCATTTTTTCATTTTCTCATATTTTTTTCCTTTCCCTTATTACCTTTCCCCTACCCTTCCCACCTTCCCTACACCTTTAATCCCTTTCTTCTTATTTCACATTGTCATTTATGTCATTAGGATCTTATGTACTATTACAGTTTATTCACACCAGAGAAACTATTCAGTATTTACACATGTGTGACTTATTTATTTCCCTTAGTAGTATATCCTCAATATGTATCCATTTTCCTATGAATACATCACAGTTTGTAATAGCTAAAACTTGGAAACTGCCCATTTGCTCATTGGTTGGAAACTGGATAAAGAAGATGCGGTTTTTCTATAAAATGGAATATTGCTCAACCATAAAGTATGAGAAATTAGATTCATTCATAAAGTATAGACTTCTATATTATTACAATATAGTAAGTTTCTCTGGCAAAGATGAGGGTAATCAATATGATCTGATGGAAAATTCCAGCTCTCCTTTACTTTAAGATATAATTTTCATTTATTACTAATACTCCCTACCTTTTAACAGTTCTTGATTATTCATATCCAGAGATAGCATCAGGTTTTTTAAATCTCAAAAATAGAATCTTCTGGAGGTTTTTTGTTTGTTTGTTTGTTTTTTGTTTTTGTTTTTTTGTATTGTCTTGATCTCACATCTTTCAGGTTATGATGCCCTGCACACAAAATTACTTTTTGGGGTCAAAAGTAGAATCACTAGATAAGAAATTCAGGAGTGAACTACTTTTATGCTGTAACACTACACTGAGCATGACTTAGAGCAGCTTTATCTGAAATACACTTTGATTTTCTTTAGTGAGAGAAAAGAAAGTTCAAAGAATCATTCTGTAAGTAGTTGTTCACCCAAAAATGTTTACTTCAGACACAATTTTTTTCAGTTTGTTCAGTATTCACTCAAACTCAAACTAATACACACAAAGAAAACAAAACTCTTTAGACTACTACAAAAAGGCTTAACGACCTCTCCACAGACTCTTAACATCACAGATGTGTGTGTTGTGATTTAGAATCAGACTACATGAAGAATAGCAAACAACATCAGAGGGAGATTTAGAACATGCATTGTCCCAAGAGTTAGTGATCCAATTACCATTAGAGCAATGTGGAAAGGGACTTTCACTTATCACTAGTCGGTGTAATTTGAAAAGCTCATTTCAGTTCAGTTCATCACATTTATAATATTTCAGAGCACTGCCGTGTTTATGGACTCTCATGTGAAGACATCCAGAATTACATAAAATGGCTGAAACCATAAAAACACAAAGCAGAATCTTCTGTGAAACTGAAAAACAAACAAATATACAGTAGCTTATTTTATTAATCTGACCCTTTAATATATTCCATTCCCTACCTTTGTAGAAGACAGATTATTCTAAAATACACTGTTCGTGGCATATAATATAAATCATTGTTATTCCTTCTGCTTTGTAGGATGTTACTTCGGTAGCTAGTTGGAACTGGAAATAATGCTGTTGTAAAAGATTGCATTAAGTAGGAAAGACTCTGAGTCAAATTAGAGTTCTGCCTTTTTATTAAAATAATATAAACCAAATTTCAATAAGACTGAAAAGAAAGATTGATGGTTATGATATTAAAATATATTTACACAAATATTTCACTTCTAGTTTGATACACGGTAGTGTTATGGGTTAAATTTATTTATTCAGAAGTGAATAAATCTTAACATGCTTTTTAGGGTACATTGTACTGAAAAGTTTGTTGGGCTTACTAGAAATACTATTATCAGGGATGCCGTACAATCTTGTTTCTGGCATTGGCCGTATTGCCTGATGAATTACATTGAGTACCACTGAACTGTATGGGCAGAGACTGCTCAGTAATCTAATAAGAAACCTAGGACACATTTTCAACAGATATAACACAGTGCTCTAATATTTCAGTTTTATCACGTGAAGCAATTTCTGCTAAGCTAAAACTCAAATGATGAAAAAACCTAATGAACATTTGTCTTTGTTCCCCCACAATGAGTTCCTCCTTCAATTTCATGTACAATATAATATTATAGCCTGAAGTGGACCACACTCGTGTAGAAGGAAAATATATTTTATGAAATAATTTAAGCTGATTTCTGAAGTATGGGTAAGTTTAATATTGAAAGGACAGAAAAAAAGAACATACAGTCATGTTCATTCCACTCCTGTACACTGACCTACACGAAATCACTGTTTGGGATGATTAGTATACATTAAATAGTTGTGACTGATTCTATCATGCTTACATTTATGAAAATCTGCTTCAATGCTGGCTTTTAAATACACTCTGTTTTATCGCACGTTCTCGCCATCTGCATTACAAATATATGTTTTTCTAAACCAATCTTCCTCCCTAGCCTTTCTCCTGTTCCCCTACCACACCCAAGTTGTTCTCTAAAATTAGAAGCATCTCTCACCCATTTAATCTATATAACTAGTTAGAATAATTCTATTTGCTATAACAGAGAAAATATATCTTATGGACAATTTTATATATGCCTTGTTGATTGCTCATAAGTCAAGAAAGTAGACCCATCATTTTGTGTTGCTCTGCTGTCTTCAATGTAGTGAATTTAAGAACTGAAAGCAGGGATCAATCATATGAACACACTAAGAAAATTTTAATGATCTGGGCTTGTAGGCTTGAACTTTTTTTCTTTACTTTCCATTGGTCAAAATGAAGTCATATGGCAGTGTTAAAGCACAAAAGAGGCTGGGAAAATGTGTTATAAACATACAAACTGAAAAAAAAAAAAGAGTCAATGCATTTTACCAGTACTGTCAAGGAAACCTACTGGGCCAATGCCTGTCTCTGAGAGTGGTAATTTTAAATTAGTTAAGCTCTTCTGCCTGAAAATGAGTTGGCATATCCATGTTACTGAGCAAGAAGCAAGTACATCTTAGATTCAAGATCCACTATTCCAACTGATTTAGTTTAACAGTAGTTTATAATATGTCTCAAAATATCTTTTCTTTGTGGTATTAAGAACTCTCTTATCTTCATAGGAACATAGATGTGTTAGTGCTGAATAAATTCTTGCCTACCCCTCCTACTTTGGTTATTTCCACTTTTTCTTTTGTAAAATCTACATCCTCTGCTATTTATTTATTTATGTATTTATGCATTTATTTATTTATTTATGGAATCCTGGTTAAGCTCAGATGGTCCTAGCCATAGGTACTGCCATGCCTTTTCATATCTCCTGTGACGGAATTACTCTGTACCCCATTCTCTCTAACACTATTCTAACCTTAATTTTGCATTTAAATATACTTTAGGGGTCCTATTTGACTTCTAATACCCTGAATGATATGTACCATTTAGCATTCCACAACACTTGATTGTAACACTGAATTACCACCTTGTATTTTCTTATCCATTTTGCCTATTACACCTTAGAATGCAGATTGTGTCCTCTACTGAATTTCTCATGACTTCCAGAAGAGTTTCTGCATAGGTAATTTCTTAGGGGAGTTTAAAAATCACATCTACTCTGAAACAATAGAACTGTATTCTCTCTAAATTCTGAAATTTAGAATTTCATTATCAAAGTATTGTTAGGGTCATGTTTCTTCTTGAAGTCCCTAGGAAAAGATCTATCTTATGTATCTCTTCTAGTTTATTGACATTTTTTTGTTTGTAGACCATCACTCTAATCTCTACCCCCAAATTCAACTGAGATTCTCCCTTCTGCACCTGTATCTTTTTTACTCATTTTAGAGATATCAGTTATCAGATCCAATATAATTTCATCTTAACAGAAAAGTCCAAAGATAGAAGCCAATAATTAATTTTAACTATGTTTAAAGCACACAAGTTCTGCATGTTTACCATTACAATTTAATGACTGTAAATGCTTATTTTTATTATATTCTAATTTTTGAATTTAAATATCATTACAGATATGGTTCTGTACAAAAATATGAAGAAATACATACCCACCAAATAGTTTTATACAAAATAGCTTCAGTATTTTTATAATATGAGTCTTTACCTGAAATGTAACTGAATTTAAGATTTGAGTTAATTGTAAAATAGATTATAGGATTTATAATTACTACAATATTGTTTTTGTAAAGCATTGCTTGAAACAATATATGCCAATAAAACAATATTGTGTCTTGAGAGATCGTATTCATCACTCCAAGTTCTTCAAATGCAAACACAGTAACAGTTGACAGTATGTCCATAAATATATTTTCAATCTCAAATTTGCTCATTAGGGAGAGGAATAGTAAAAGCACTGTCAAAGTTGTTGAAAAATACTTCATTCCTAGTCATTTTTCATATCCATTGCCAAATCCAGAGCCTAACTGATTATTTTCTTCCACAGAGACCATACCCAACTTCAGTCTTCTCAGTAAAGTCTTCTTTGTTTGTCTTGTGAAGAACATATTACATTGCACTTTTCTTCTGCCTTTGGAGCTCTAATGCCCTGACATTCCATAACCAAAAGTACCCAAGAACTTTGTGTAACCTTGCATAAATAACCCTGCTTCAGCTAGAAAAAGAGCAATTCTTTTCCTGAGTTGTCTTTCTTACTATAAAGCCTTGCAAAAATATTTAGTCATGTTTTAGTCTCTGAATTGAATCTAATTAAATTCTACTCAGTATAACACATGAGTGTCAAAGTGCCATATACCTAAACCTCTGTGCTTTGTTGAGATGATTGTTCATAAACTAAGAATTGGACTCCTTCATTTTTTCAAATTAAATACAAATTTGAAAATATCAATATTTATGGCACTTACTCAGTATGAAAATATTGCTTTTTTAAAAGCTGACAATTCCCTAGTACAATACCATTAAAAAATATAACAGATTAGTATTTGTGGATTACAGCCAATTCTCAGCAAAAATCTTGGGAAAGATTAAATAATTATACTAGTACTTTGCATGTATCATAATATATCAGGAGATATACAAGAAGGAAATAGGCTGCCCAAAAACAAAATGTTTGCTCATCATGGAGTGTCACTTTGCTACAAAGAAAGATAACTTAAGACATTTGTAGGCAAATGGATGCACCTTGAGACCATAATGTTAAGTGAAATAAATCAGAAACACAAGCGTAACTATCAGTGTTTATCTAAAAGAGAAATCCAGAGTACAACGAGAGAGTAAAATAAAGATAATAAGAAGCAGGGAGATAGATGTTTAGAAAGGTGGTTAGATAGATGGTTATACCATTTAAGGGTATGAGAGGATATATCTTTCTCCTGGGCTCCATTTTTACTATTTTTTGGCTTCAAGTGTTAGAAGGAAAGACTTCTTTGAAAAGAGAACTCCATGGAAACTGCCCCACACACGGTCAGCTAGAAAAGAGTTTCCCAGAGCTCAGTCATCCAGGCACATGGAGGCCTCTGTAGCCATGATCCTGGAGGTGCCAACTTGAAATTTGAATCTGGCTACAACTGTCCCTGAGTAGTAGTCATAGAGCTACAAGATTTAATATTTTCCCTACGAGGTTTTGGTCTTGCTCTGGTCTCCTTGCTTTTTATCTTCATATTTTTCCCTTTTGAAAGAGGAATGTTTACTCTGTGCTGTTGTATATTGGCAAAGTTTAACTTTATTTTGATTTCTTCAGAGGCTCACAGTTAAAGGTTTGCACTGAGTCTCAGAAGTCTTTGTACTTTTCAATAATGCTTGAAACGTTAAGATTTTAGGAACTAAAAGAGACGGACTGAGTTTTGCATAAAAATAGATTTTATGCAAATGATTTCACATGAGATTGTAGGGGCCAGGGTCGGAAACATACTATACCTAAATGTGATTTTAGGAGTTTCGGCCTGTTTGGACAAGTGTATATTCATCCATGGTTACTCCTTTCTCTCCCTGCTTCCTGACAACCACGACATGAGCTGCTTTCCTCCAGCAGACCCTAATTGACTTCCTGCCCTGAAGCCAGCCAAGTATGGATGTAAAGTACTTTTAATTGTAGATCTCAGTTACTGTGTCCAAGTGACAGTAGCATGACTGACACAAGCTGTTAGAGATTGAGGTCTATTATTAGGTCATTTATTTGAGATTATGTAGATTTTTTAGTATAGCACTTATATTTCTTTTCTTCCACAACTGCCTTTGCTATATTCCAGAAATTATTATATACCATTTCTGTTATCACTTGATTCTAGGAAGTTTTTAATTTTCCCACTGATTTCTTCAATGATCTACTATTAGGTCAAACATACTTTTGAATATTCACGTGTTTTCTTAGTGTCTGTGGCTTCACTTGTAAATTTTTAATTCCACTTCATTATGGTCTGACAGGATGTTTCAATTTGCTTATATTTGTTGAGTTGCTTTGTGGCTTGAAACATTGTTTACTTTAAAAAACATTCAATGAGTATAAACATTCAATGAGCTAAAAAGAGTAAATATTCTACTGTTGTGGAATAATACACTCCAGACATGTTCATTTGATCTGCAGTGATCTAAAGTATAGTTTAATTAATATGTCTTTGTTGAAGTTTGGTCCTGATGACCTATTTATAAAACTAAAGAAGTACTGAACTCAAAGAATACAATAATATTGTGATCTATGTTTCCATTTATTTTGAATATTATCTGAATAGTACTGGCTGCATGAAGATTTGGAGTATGTATCTTCATAACCATTGTATCTTCTTGGTGGATTTTTTTAAATTTACCAATATACCCTGGCATGTGTTCTTTCTGAATAATGTTCACTTGAAGTCTGATTTGTCAGAAAGTTGTATAGATCATTCTGACTGGTTTCATAATTTATTTGCATAGAATTCTGATTCCACTCTTTCCTTTTGAGTCTGAATATGTCTGCAGGTGAGATGTGTTACTTGAAGGCAACTACACTTGAATCTTGTTTATTAACCCAATTTGACAGTCTGAATTGGAGAATTTCCATTGGAAAATTTATATATAGGGTTATTATTAAATGGTATGTACTAATTTGTTATAATTTTTGTTCTAATAATCATTCTTAATCTATTCTTCCTCATCTATGTATAGTGATCCTTATCTACTGTAATACTAAATTAGTGGTCACAGATATCTAGAATGTCTGCTTATAATGGAAGACTTTTTACTTCCCTTTCAATTGCTGTGTATTTTAATTTATCCTGGCAGATATTTTCTTACAGAACTTGAAATATATTATCTTATGTCCTTCTGATGCTTAGAGTTTCTGCTAAGAAATCTGTTTTTATTCAGATAGGTTTATCTTGATAAGTCATTAGGCATTTTAGCAGTTTCCAATATTATTTTTGTCTTCACCCTTGATATAAAAACTATAATATGCCATGAGCATTTTCTTTTGAGTTAATGTCAGTTTAAATGCCTCCTGTCCCTGAATGATCATGTATTTCTCCAGATTTGAAACTTTTCTTCTTCTTCTATGACAATAGATTTTCTATATTTATATTCTCTATATCTGCATTCCAATGAATTTTGGCATCCAAAGTATTCCGAAGAATTTTCAATTTTGTTTTTAACTGCATCCCAGATGTCTTCTGTATTTTTAAATTTCTTTATATCCTCTCTTCATTGCTGTCTGAATGTAACAACTTCTCTAAAGTATCTTGAAGCTCTTACATGCCGCTTTCTGCATGATCATGTCTCCAGGTGAGATTATTCCTCAAATTTTTTATTCAGTTTATTAAGTTTGCATTTGCAAGATTTCAATACTTTTTTAAAAGTCTTTATATAGTTATGAAAAAGTTTCTGGTAGAGCGATATAACAACAGTTATTTTGTTCAGTTAAAAATAATATTCAAACCTTTGATTTTTCCTTTTCTCTACTATGTTCTCCAGGATAATTTTCACTTGAATCTTCTAGTAAATTAAAGATGTTTGTCATATAAGTGCACTGAAAAATACTAAAAGGTATTTTTCAAAAACACATTATTTGAAAAGTTTATAAATATCTTAATTTTGATGTACACATTTTTGCTGTTTTATTTTTTAATTAAATTTATTGGTACATTTTAGTTATACAATATCATGATGCGCATTGAGGCAATGATGTTAAGTCAAATAAATAGGACACACATGTGTAAATACAGAATGGTCTCTTTGGCATGAGAAACTGAAAGTTTAAATAAGGATCGAAAGGTATAATAGATAATGTGAAATAGGAAGAAAAGGTGCAAAGGGGAAGGGGTAATTTGAAGGGGTAGGAGGAAGGAAAAAAGAGAGTGGAGTTAATTTGTGAAAATGATATACATTTATTAATGCCCAAGCTGAACATATTTTTATTTTTTTCTCATCAAATTGTTCCATGAAAATTGACTTGTGCAATTTCCTCAGTTCCTGCAATTATCTTCAACCTGCAATCATTACCATCAGTACCTACATTTATAAAATATGGCAGTGGAACATTGTTGGAACATTCAGAGCAATATATTATTTTCTCTAGTCTCAATTATGAAAGTTTGGCTTCATTTCTCTTTAACTCTTTCTTTAAAAAAATAATGTTTATTTATGAAAAAATCACATGTTATAGGAAACAAGTAATAACTGATTTCGTATTACATATTCCTATTTTTTGTTTCTGGTATTGGGAATCAAGCTCAGGACCTTGTGCTTGTCAGGCAGGTGCAGTGCCACTGGGCTAAATCTCTAGCTCCCATGCATGTATCTATTTTGTAAATCAACACTGGAAATTGAATCCAGGGCTTTCAAAGGGAGCTACATTTTTGCTCTTTTTATTGTTTATATTAATTATGTCATCACTAAGCTGTCTTTGTGATCCTCTTGCCTCAGCTTCCCAAAGTGGATCATAGATGTGTGTCATCGTACCCAGCTGTGCATTTATGAAATACTGAGACAGGGCACTCTTAGGTGTTATCAAATCGGTGGCAATTCTTCCACTATTGCCACAAACATGGAGGACAACCTTCAATCCAATAAAAACAGGTCTTGTTCCTGTCCTTAGCATTTTCTTTTTTTTTAAATTAATTTTATTGTCACATTTTAGGTATACAATATAATGACATTCGTCACTGAAAATTTGCACCTTTACCTAAATCTAACTTGGTTCTTAATTTTTCCCATTCTCCTGCTCTCCCTTAAACCCTTCCACCCTTGCCTATTTACAAAGACTTTTGTTACCATTTTTTTCACTTTCTCATATTAATTCCATTCTCTTCTTTCCTTTCCCCTACCCCACCCATTTCCCCTTCTCCTTTGCCCCTTTTCTTCCTATTTCACATTATCTCTTCTAACTTTTGGTCCTTACTTACACTTTCCGTTTCTCACCCTGTCATAACATGAATGAGCAAGGTGATTCTCAACGTGCTCAATAATGGTGTTCATCGAGGCACCTGAAAATTTAAGTCTTCAGGCAATCTGCGTTCTTATGGAGGAGGGTCTGCTGTGACTTATTCCTTGTCATAGAATATAGTGGCCTTCCGGCTGTCCTTTGACTTCAGTGAGCCCATTTTATTACGCAGCAGTTTGCTACATTTTGAATACAAGTGCTGTAGCAGATTGATTTAATGACCTTTTTGCGAACATAAATAACTACCAGACAGCAGACGCACCAAACTAATTGAAAAGAACACTCCCCATTCAAACAGCGCAACCATGAGGCAAAAAATGAGAAATATATTAATCATGCTATAAAAATTACTTTCTGCAAATATCAAATTAAAGCGCATACATATAGGCACGAGATGTATCAAAACCATAGGCAGACAAAAGTGAGCCTCAAGCTTCCTGAAAACACCTGACAAGGAAAGGTGAAACACAAGCACCTAGATCATATAAAGGGAGGGCCGTCCAACACCTGGTAAATAGAGACACACTAGGACCTGGGATCTCATTCGATGGCCTGGTGAACGTGTCACAGAGGCAACAGATGAACTCCAACTCTCCAAGCTCCAGTCCAGGTCAATATTGTAGCTTTATGTGGTCCACTCAAGGTACTCTCATTAATGTGGGCTAGAATCAACTCGGTGCTGTCAGTAAGTCCCACTGCTTGAACAAGATCTGACAGGTGCCAGATATAATCCCAGTATTCTGGGAGGCTGAGACAGGAAGATTCCAAGTCTGAGCCCAGCCTGGACGACTTGACAACATAGTAAAATTTTGTCTGAAAATAAATAAACGAACAAATGAATAAACAAGTTGGCTGGGCATAAATGTCAGTGCAAAGACTAGGGGTTCATTATCTAACAAACAAATTAATTAACTAATTAATAATTAAATTAACAAACTATCTGCCCAATCAACAGTGGTGAATTTTCATCTCTCTGTTTTCCACCTTTACATTTAGTTTAGCTTCTGGAAATACTGTGCTACTGTTAACCATTCTTTGCACTATTTTAACTTGTATACAATTGGGTTAAGTGCAATCTGTGACTCAAGTGTAATAGGTATTAGTAGTTGTAAGTAGAGCAAAGAAACTACAATTGCCTATCTCTTTTCCCATCAAGTGAAATGTAGAACATTTGGAAAGATAAGGTAGACCAAATGGTGCAGCTTGTGAATTTATTGTTATCAGTGAACTCTGATAGCATGGAAAGATACTGCTATCTTCCACTTGTTAATGATATATCTCATTCACGTCTGTCTTTTTAGGCTGTTTCATACATTCCCTTTGTTTGAAAACTGTGCCTTTCTTTACCTTTGTTCACAAAACATTTCAGAGTATTTTCTAAATGATCTCATATATCTAAAAATAACTTCAATTGAAATTCAAAAATTTATTTTAACCTTCTTGTTCTTAATAAAAGCTGGTGCTCCCTCAAGAGTTGTGTATAAGGCCACTTACATATTGCAAAAAAGAAAAAAAAATACATGGAGAAAGAGAAGGGGAAATCTTAAAATATAAAAGCTATAAGCTTTCAAAAATATGTATCTCAATTTTGCAGTCTTTAGCTTATTATATGACCAAATTTTAAACATATAAATTAAAATGTAAGGACCATATCTGTATTTTTTAAAGTGCAATTCTCCTCAGTAATAGCCATAAGATGAAGAGACAGTTAAAGTAAACTTAAACGTGTATTTGTTTTTTTAACAGGCAATTCCTCGTATCTGTGGACAATATTACAGAATTTATAACATAAAGTCTCTTATAATTTCTATTATACTAATGTACGAACTTTATTGAAAATGTCATTGCTCTTAATACTGATTTCCATTTTATGGAATAGTTTAACTGATCAGAAAATAACATAATGGTTAATTCTAAGTATCTATTAATATTAAAATTTAGTTCAACATTTTTTTAACAGGAGGAAACTAGGAAACGAGATGATGCTGTCATGAAATGCGAAGGAGCCGTAAGGATTGTGGACATACATCCTGACCCTCCTATGGTTTAGGCCACTGAACTCTCATGAATACCAGTGGATTCCGTGGAGGTTTTGTTCTGTTCTATTTTGTTTTGTTTCATTAGTTTGTTTTATTACATTAAGTTCTATTATGTATTATGTTTTCTTCTAGAGAGAGTTATTGCTTCAATATATTGTCCTTTTGGTAATAGCTGAGAATAAAATTATAGATCAGAGAAAACACAATGCTAACTCAGAGAGGAATATCAAAGGCTGAAGAAGCTACCGAGGATATTGACTATCAGAGGGCCAGGGTGCTAGCGCAATCGCTGTGGGCTCTGATGGTAAAGCACAGGAATCTGCATGCAGCCAGGTGTCTCCATGACGGAAGGGAGAGGCCGCGGGTGAAGGGAGCCGCAGTTAGACACTGCTGTGAGAAAGGCTGGAAACTATGGAGCGGCAGCAAGACAGGCAGCAAGAAGTTCTGGGGTCTCTTGACAGTATGTTTCGTAGCTGACATTGTTTGTCACAAATCTTGGATGTGAAGCCTGCGAATAAGTCAGGAGAGATGATTTCAGCTCATTTGTATTTCATTTTAATCAAGTCTCCACCTCTTTCACCCTTATTTCCCATGTGAAATGTCACTGTCCATCTTGCAGCGCACCCACTGATTTCCTGCTTTGAGGAAGGCATCGTAAGTGCTCTACTATTTTCTTAGGCAGAAAGAAAAGTAGAAAAAAAAAGATATCTTTCTATTTCACCTATTCTCTCAAGGTTGTGTGTTCTCTAAGAGAGAGTGCCATACAACGGAGTGATAAGAAGTTTACTAAATTTAATTCTAAAGCCTATATATCCTTCATTATCTGAAACAGAAAAGCCAAAAAGCATTAAGGCAATTTGTACGAACAATAATAACATCCAGGCCATCGAGAGAGACAGGTCAGCTTCATTCAGTGATATTTATATTCAAAGTCACTTCCTCTCATGGAAAGAGATTCTTCTAGAGGGTACAATTCTATCAATGCTCAACATTATTTAGAATCATTGCACTACTCACATGCCTGACCCTGAAAAGAACAGCTTCTTTTGGCCTTGTTCTAAAATGCAAGTACAAAAATATTTCACTAATTCTCTCTGAAAATGGATCTAACTTTATTCATTGCAACTACATTCCAGAGGCTTGGACTGTGTGATTTTACTTAAAAAGAATCTTCTGCCATCTACTGTTCTTGCAACTAGTTCACAATCAATCATCTTGAAGGTTAAATTGCTTTGAAACATTTTGATGAAATAAAACATTCAGCAATTCTCTTTTTTTTTCTTTTTATGCTGAAATTGATTTACAGTGAAATTTAGCTACATATGCTAATATAGCTTTTAAGGTATAAGTCAATATAGTATTTCTGAATCTTTGTTTTACCTCCTAATATTGTTAATTCATAGGCTAAGCTGGAAGAGAAACTTTCCATTCTCCCAGCACCTCACTTTCATTTTGTTTGGCTTTGAGACCAGGTTTCAGTATGGTGAAAAATCAGTAATCTCAAAGAATCCTCTTGCCTCACCTCTTGAGTAGCTGGGATTATACTGCATTCTCCTATCCCTGGCAGAAAGTATCTTCCATAGAAATAATTGATATGCACTGACCCTTTCACTTGTTGACATCTCTTTTTTTTTTCAACTGCTTTATTTCCATGAAATAAAAGCTCTCAGTCATGATTGCTACATACTATTATATCTTCTCCCAATATTATATTTCTGTGGAATAGGCACCACGGCCAGGGGGAAAAAGATGTGAAAAGAAGGTTTTTGAAAGTTACTTTGATACCAGGGATCGAATTTGGGTCCTTGTGCTTGCAAGGCAGGTGGTGGAACCACTGAGCTAAATCCCCAGCCTTTGAAAGTTACTATGAAAAAGAAATTGATGAAAATGCATACTTTTTTGCACTGGATATTGAACTCATGACTTTAGCATTGAGCTACATCTCCAGCCCCATTTAATTTAAAAAATTAATAGAGTTTCCTTTTAAATCACTTTTTCTGTCCACACTGAGCTTGGACACGTAATCCTCCTGCTTCAGCCTCCAAGAGTGCTGGAATTATAGATGTGTGCCACTGTCCCCAGGCTCATACATCATTATGTAATCAACATCTCTTTTGAAATGTCTCTTGGAAGTAAACAAATGCAGATATTACTTACCCTTTTAGAATAGATATGGAAGATTTAAAAATATAAATATGTATAAATTTGTTTTAAAACGGGTTATCTTTTTATTAATGTATAGGTTCCATATAAGAATAAATGAATGCAAATTTAGTGAATTATTTGTACATCATTGTGAAAATAATAAAATATGAAACATTTTATTAAAATTGACCAGAAGTGAGAAGTTATATCAATAATAATTTTTTCCACTGTTTACTCTTAATTATAAGGCACAGAAAAAAAAATCACCATCTGTAAATGTCCCTAACAGTATACTAGTAAAACAATTAAAATATTATTAGGAATAAAATTGAAATGTAACTGTGGTTTACTTGAATAAGTACCAAACTAAAACAGTTGACATTTTTATTTAGTGTTTAATTGCTTATAAATCTCAACAAATAAGAACTTTTGACCATCATAATAAATGAAAATATATAAAATTACTCAAAAGAATTATTTCTACACAATTATCTAATAAATATTTTTAAATAATTCACATGTAAACATATAAAATTACATATTTTCTCATCCTTTTCTAATGTTTTAGCACTAAATGAAATTATTCTTGATATAAAATTTTAAAAATCTGCTAAAAATATTGACAGTGTTTTGTGTTTACTTGTGACAGAAGATGTATATGTTGTACATAAATATGAAAACTCTTACAAGATAGTTCCACAAACAGATTGTATTTTAAGAGTTAGAATCAATGGAGTATCCTTTTCTGCACTTAATATATATTTTTCCATGGGACATTTCTTTGTGGAACAACTTAGCAATTATTATTTTAGGAGTTAATTTTTATACAAGGAGGTGTTAATTTATTTCTATCAAACACCTGCATATACCACCCTAAGGAAAAATAAGCTACACTTGTCAAATTGTGTCACGTTATACATTTTGCAGTTTCTCATTACTTTTCTGTCATATAAATCCTTTCCCAACATGATATTTAGCTCTTCCTTTACATGAAGTGTCTTCAATCAAAACATTGTATTTGAAGGAAATCAGCTATAACCCCTGAGCAAGTACATCTTACATAATAGAAATTTCAATTAACTTGACATGGAATAAAGAAAAATAGAGGAAAAAATGAGTTGTATGCATATATTTATGTAGCTGTGTGAATGTGTTTGATCATTTGATTTTGATGCCAAAAACACTATTCCGTTGTCTTCAATGACAGAGAGTCACATCCTACCTTATTTGCTTTACATATTTACATGTATGGTCTTATTTAATGTATAAAGTCACATAAGGCTATTTTGCTTTCATTAAAAATAGGGAAGAAATTGAACAAGTAAGAACTACACCTTCATCTTCTGTCACTATGCCTGTTAACTGTGATACATTTAATTGACTTGAGCAAGAACTGCCTGGAGAGTATTAAATTCTGATTATTTCAGTGGTTACTTGATGTGTGGGCTGAAAATTGAGAAGAGAAGATATACTCAGGATGGGAGTGACACCGAGCAAAAGGTTTGTAGCCAGGGAAAGAAGGACATCTCTCACTTTTTAGAAGAGTTACAGTCTTTGCCACTGCCTTCAGACTTCCACCACAGACTCTGGAGCTTTCTGGTGCAGACTCTGGTTTTTCTAGACAGATTCTTCAGCCTTCCAGTGCAAACATTTCAGGTTCCAAAGCAGACTCTGGCCTTCTGGCCAAGTCTCACATTGGTGACTACAGTGAGTTCTCAAGCTTTTGACTTTCACCTCCTCCTGAGATCCTCCAGCTCTCTAGCACACAGACTGCCATTTTGGATTCTTCAAACAATGATTCTGCAGATGGACGCTGGGTGCCGTCCTCCTGTAATCATGTAAGTCCACATAATATCCCTTGTATAACTGTACATGTATTTTATATTGTTTCTCTAGTGAGCTTTAACTAATACCAAATCTCAGCTGTTTCTAGGGCTGATTGATAAAAAAGAAACAGCATCATCAATTTTGAGAACTGAATTAAGCAAAATAAAATGAGGCAATCTTTTTATAATTTACTAAGACTTACTTTAGATTCGTGATTCTTGGGGGAAAATATTTTGACTTGGGATCCCAAAAGAGAGCACAGATATTATCTATATGTCTAAAACTGAGAAGTACACTCCTAATGTGTTAAAGAAAACGTGCAGGTAAAGTCTCTGCTGTATTGCTCCACTGAAGGAAGAAAAAAAGCATGCAAAGCACACATGCCTTCTTGTTCATTTTCATAATGTACCCTAGTGGGGCACACACTGGATTAAGGGTTCACTTACCTGAGAACACTCACTTTTCAAAAATCAACTTGTGTTCACTGTCAAAGGTAAACTCAACGGAATACTACTGAATGTAGTAGGAGCAACTTATTTAGTGGTGCCCACTGCAATAGGGAAGGGAATTCAGAGTGAATTTAACACAGCTTCAGCAAAGCTAACAGCAGCATAACTTTTAAAGATTCCAGTGAGTTAATATTGTAGAGAGTTAAACTAGTTAGAAAATATTCTAAGGCATTTTCTCATATTTTTTTCTTTCCTAAGGCAGTTAGGCAGGGCCGGGGCCTCAGCATAAAAATCACTTGTGACCTGTGGTTCATTTACTAAAGGTCAGGCTTCAGGAAAACAAAACAATACAAAACAAAACAAAACCTCACCCATATACTTTCCATTCAGATGAACACCAGTGATTGATATTCTAAGCCAGTATCAGTCACCTTGGCTGGGACCAAACCCTCCCTAGCCCATTTCCTACAGGAAATTCTTATTCATTCCATGTAAGACTTTTATGTGACTTGCTTCCCCATTGGATCTCCATCCAGTCGATGTTACCTAAGTGACTATATTTGTAATCTTTTTTTTTTTTCCGTACCCGGGATTGAACTCGTGTCCTTGTGCTTGAGAGGCAGGTGGGATATTTGTAATTTTATTAGTTGACCTTAGCTTTGCCCCACCTTGTATCCACCTCACCTCATGGCTTTGCTCAATAAAACACTGTTAACAAAAGGGGTGAGTGTTCATCCTCCTTTCCTTTCCGTTTCCCTTCTGTCTTTCTTAGATCGAAGCTATTTTTCTCTCAATCAATTCTTCTCACTCTCAGACTTTACTGTTCCTAGAATTCTTCTTTTTTAGAGAACATGAACTTGGCATTTCTTATATCTAGGAGATTGGGAGCTATAATATTTCCCTGACATTATTTGGATATTTTGGAGATCTATATAAATAAAGAAAGAGAAGAGGGGGTGGAGGAGATTCAGTGGTTGCATTATGAAGCTTTCTGTGCTTTCTGAGTAATGTCTATCCAGAGGGGAAACAAACTTCTCTATTTTTGTCTCAAACAGAGGTGGTGCAAGAGTAAGCAAGAAGGTCACGAAAGTTAGTTTTATTTTCTCCCAGAAATTGGGGAAGAAACATTTTCCCTTTTAATGTTTGTGTTTCAGAAAGGCAGTTCACAGGTTCTACAGAAAGATATTTACATCTCTGAGGACAAAAGATTTATGCACAGTTTCCAAAGTAAAGCTCTAAGAGGGAAATTCGAGATGTACCACTTGCCAGCAGGTTATGGCTGGAAGACTGTATACTCTAAGACAGCACAGAGCTATTTTAGTTAAGTTTTTTAGGGTAATATGAATCATCCTGGGGACGTGCCCTTAAGGTCTAACAAGACAAACTAAAGTTTAAATAATTTTTTTGGTTAGAATGGAGTTCTGTGCTCAGATATATGCAGTTTTCTTTACTAAAATCTGTTCTTTTACTTGTTTGTTTGTTTTTTAGATTCTTATGCATATTAAGCTTGAAAAAGTGTACTAATCAAAAGGTTTAAATATTTTTTGTTTGTTTATTTTGGCTGCTTTAGCAGATGCGCTTCCTGATTCCATTACTAGATTAGTATTCAAAGATACTGTTTTAAAAATGCATTTGATAACAAATTTGTGACATAGTTTTGTACACATTTTCATAAAATACTTATGTAAATTAAGACATTTTCATACTACACAGTGAAACTGAAATGAAATTCTACTATCTGTTCAAGCTGATGAAATTAAATCAATAAACACAACTAGCAGCCTAATTTTCAAAATCTCCCTGTAGAAATGTGTTATCAATTATGCTTTATGCATTGCTCATTCAGCAACATATTTTACCAACTAGAGAATTTATGCTATTATTGAAGTTTTCAGAAAATCCCTGAATAGAAAAAAAAATTAATAGTTCAGCCTAGATCTTGAAATGGGTAATAGCCACCAATTTGGGACATACACATAAATGTTCTTGTTATTAAGGGAAATATAAATATTCTGTTTCATGTGATGACTGAATATAGTTACATGTCAAATTATTCATAGATGAAATCATGTCACATAGCATATTGTGCAGAAGCTACTGCAGTTACCCTGTTCTTTAGTCGTAGTTGTTGAGGCAGTTGGAACTATATCTAAGAACCAAGGGTAAGTTGTTCTTTGTCTTTTAACACTATGATTTGGAGTTTGTAAACCTAAGAATAAATTAAAGTTACAACAAATGAACGTAAGAGTCTGACTAAACCAGAGCGACTCCATGTTGACCAGCAAACGACCTACAGACTGTCGCTCCCCCCCATCCCTTATAGATAACTAATGATTAATTGTGAATTGTTAGGTAACTGCTTTGAAGTAGCTGGGAAACTAAATGGAAACTGTAGTGAACACAGAGACCCAACATAAATCACGCCACTTCTTGCTTGCCTGTAGTTGAATGTTCTGAACATTATAATCTAAGTTGTAAATGGAATAATGGATAATCGATCTGCTGATCATTAGTACGTGACGGTCAAGTATATGCTTAATGACCACTAGCTCAGATCAACTGATTCTTTGCCTTTGTCCTCTTCCTGTAAGTTTTAAGTGTAACCCCCGCCCCTTAGACCTATATAAAATGGCCTCTGTTTCTGAGCTAGCCGCCTGTCTGAGCTACTTGGCTTTGGGAGTGCCGTCTGGCCAGACTAATAAAGGTCTATTTGCCAACTTGCCTGGTATGTTCCTTCCTGGGTGACTCTTGCTGTCCGACAAGCTCCTGGAGCCTCGCTGAGCTTCTGAGCCCAGCATCGTGGAAGCCTCTTGGCTGTTCACGCTCTAGGAGTAAAAGTGAGACTTAAGTCTTACAATGAAGAGAGAAGACAGAGTAGAGGAGGGAAAGAAAAAAGGAAGAAATGTGCCAAAATGATGAATGAAAACAAAGCATCCAAAGATCAAAGTCCTGAAAATGTATTTTAAGAAATCTGGATCAAAACAATAAATAAATAAACAAACAAACAAATAATAAATAAATAAAGGAAGGAAGGAAGATGTTTGCGAAATAAGTACAAATTTTAGAACAAGTTGAAATGAAAGGAAAATAACAGAAGAAATGAATAAAGGAAGATAATAGAAAACAGCGTCTTTGTAAACAGGGAAGGGTGGAGGGGATGAAGGGAGGTCTGGGGGATGGGAAAAAATAATAAGCAAGATAAGTCATGTAAAGGTGCAAGATCCCAATGATGAACATAACTGTATTCTATACCTATAATGTGCCAATAAACTTAATAAAGATAAGAAATAAACAGAAAAAATGAATAATATAATGAATTTAATAGAAATTTTAAAAATGTCTACAAAAGAGATACTAATTGGGGGAAGGGGTTATGTAGTTAATCACAGTGTAAGATTTTCTAGCCTAGACTTTTGAAAAAAATCATGCTCACTGCTTTACATTTTTTAACCTTAAGAAAGACAAAATGTGACAATATAACATTTCGATACAAATATAAAGAAGCATACCCTTAACTAAAAGTAAATCTACAAAGTAATTGCTTGTTTAGAGGCATTTTGGAAATCATGAAAATAAATACATAAAGCAGAATTAAAGTATTTCCAAATATTTATGAGATTATTTACCATAGAATTACAGGTCTAATTTTGGAGCCAAATCTGAGAAGCAATTCCATACAGACATTTAATGACTAAGTTCTGTTCTTGTGTATAGGTCATTAAAATAATTGATCACTAAACAAGGAGTTGTATATAGAATGTACATTTCAATATTCAGAACATAGAAATGGCCAAAGCAATCCAACTTGATTACTTTGCTTTTATTTGCATGACTCTCACATGCAACATTGTAATGTATAACAGAATGTAAAACTATAGTACTATACAGTACAATCAGCAAAACCACAGTACTGTATAAGAAAGGTATTCTGTAGAAAAAAAGACATGGCTCTATAAAGAAAATACGCAGAAACATACAAAAAAATTTCAGTTGCAGTCGGAGGGTGGAAATTCTGAATAGGGTTCCTGGGTTCCAAGTCTGAACAGCCTTGAAAGAGGTAGATTGTTAAACAAGGAATGTATGCATTTGACAAAATGTAAATAAATATAAAATATATTTAGATCATGTGCTGAAAAGGAAAAGGGTAAGCACATTTAGAAAAAAATTAAAAGGTTTAACCAGCAGATAAAAAGGGGGAAATTTTTCTGAGCCAAGAAAAACAGTAAAATATATAAACTTACATTTAAAGGAGCTTATAAACTATAATTGTACATAAGATCCTAATGGCATAAATAACAATTTGAAATAGGAGAAAAGGGGTTAAATGTGTAGGGGAAGTAGGAAGGGTAGGGAAAAGGAAATAGGGAAAAATATGAGAAAGTCAGAAAATGGAAATAAGGTATTTGTAAATGAGAGGTGAGGAGGGGGTGAAGAGAGGGCAGGGGTACGCGGGAAAAATGAGAGCCAAGACCTGTCATGTAAAGGTGCAAGATCCCAATAATGAATGTAACTGCACTGTATACCTAAAATGTACCAATAAACTCAATGAGGAAAAAAAAATTTTGAAGGGAGACCAATGCATAAAAAATTTATTTTTAGGAATACCAATACCTGCTTTTATAATATTAGTGTTCTTCTCCTTTGAAGCACCCCTTTCACCTTTTGTATTATCCTGTTAAAAACTGTGGCTTAGGAAATGAACATAGGTACCGAGTATCTGATCATTGCTATTACAACAGTTAATATATTCTCCTTTGTATTGTGCAAAATTATCTATGAAAATGTTACAGGCTAACACTGGTTTAGAAGTAAGCTAAAATCCTGCACTGTGTATAACTCTTTCTAGTGTATTATAAAATAATAAAAAATGATCTCTTCACTAAATCATATATCAAAAATTGAAGTGTTGACAGAAAGGTGTAGGTGGTGAACTAAATTGTCATGCTCCCCCAAAGGACTGTCAATATATAATGTCCTCAAGCTACCAGTCTCAACACCAGGTACATTCAAGCATTTGATCTTTGACAAAGGGGCAAAAAAATATAGGGAAAGACAGTCTCCTCATTCAGTGGTGCTGGGAATACTGACTATGACCATCCATACAACTGAAGAGAAACCCATGCATTAAAATAAAATAAAAATGGACCACAGATTTAAACATGTATATAGAAACACTTAATCTGCTTGAAAATAAAAGAAGTAAATCTCTTGAAGGTGTAGGCATGGACAAAGGCTTTCTGAATAGAAACCAAATTATACAAAAATAATATCAAGGATCAAGATATGTGATTATACGAAATTACGAAGCTTCTGCATAGATAAAGGATCCACTCTGATAGAGGAGACAGCATACAGAGTAGGAAAAAGTCTGACTCATTACTCCTCAAACAGAAGACTAATATCAATATTATTAAAAAATATTACACCCTCCAAAGTAAAATAATCAAAAAAAGGGAGTTGAAGTGAATAGACAGATCTTATAAAAACTACAAATTACCTATAAATAAATGAAGAAATGTTCAAAATCTCTGGTCATTAGAGAAATGTAATTTAAAACAACACTTAGATTTCATCTTACTCCAGAAAGAATGGCTATCACCAAAAAAATCATTAATAAGAATTGCTGGAAAGGCTGCTGGGGAATAAAAGAATCATTCTTCATTGTTGGTGGGAATGAAAACTCTTAAAACCATCATGTAAATGGGTCTGGAAATTCAAAATTTACAAACAGAAATTCCACTTAAGGTAATGATATCTCTTCTAGGTATCTTCCTCCCCAAAATTAGACATCATATTGCAGAGATACATGCATTCCGTGCTCATAGCAACTCATATGAGCTAAATCACAAAAACAGCATATATATTTATAAGCAGATGAATGGGTATAGGAAATGTGATATTTCTATATAAGGAAACACTACTCTGCCAGAAAGGAGGATAAATTTGAATTATTTGTGTCACGATGGATGCAAGATGAGGCAGTGATGTTAAGTAAAACACATTAGGCACACAATTTTAAATATAGCATGCCTTCTCTCACATGAGAAACCCAAATTATAAATAATTGAAACAGCAAAATAAAAGATAGATAATAGAACAGAAGGACATAGATCCTTTTTTTTTTCACTGATTTTATGGGTACTTTTTAAGTAAATAGTTCGGTTACATTTATCATCTGGATCTTGTACATGACAGATCTGTGATCTCATTTTTCCCTCAAACCTCCACCTTCCCTTCACCACCTACCCGCTTCACCATTTACAAAGATTTTGTTTCCATTTTTTCCTTTTCTCATATTTTTCTTTTCCCTTATTGCCTTTCCCTTACCCTTCCCACCTCCCCTAAACTTTAGCCCTTTTCTTCCTACTTCACATTGTCAGTTTTACAATTTGTATCTTATTTATACTTTTAGTTTTTCACATCAGAGAAACTATTCAGCATTTACACATGTGTGTCTTATTTATTTCACTTAGGAGTATGGCTTCAATATGCATCCAATTTCCTATGAAATACTCTAGTTTATCATTCTTTATGGCTGAGTAGTACTTCATTTTTTAGACAACCACATCTTCTTTATCCGGTCTCCAAATGTTGGGCAATTGGGCTGTTTCCAAGTTTTAGCTATTACAAACTGTGCCACTGTAAACATAGGTGTACATATATCACTGTGGTATGATTCTTTTAATTGTTTTGGGAAGATACCCAGGAGAGGGATAGCTGGGTCAAACGGAACCTCTAATTGTAGTTCTCTGAGGTTCTCCATATTGATTTCCATAGTGCGTGCACCAGCCTGCACTTACACCAACAATGGAGAAGGGTTCCTTATTCTCCAAAATCATGCCAACATTTGTTATTGGTTGATTTCTTGATAGCAGCTATTCTTTCTGGGGTGGGGTGGAATCTTAGCATTGTTTTCATTTGAATCTCTTGAATGACCAATGATGTTGATTGATTTTTCATATATTTATTTGCTGCTTTTACTTCTTTGTCTGAGAAATATCTCTTCTCTCTGCCAAAAGGCTTCTAGTCTTGATGCTTTCATCAGAGTAGCTGGATACAAGGGCAACACTGAAAAATCAGTAGCCTTCCTGTACACAAATAACAGACTCACTGAGAGAGAAACTAGTGAAACAATTCCTTTCACAGTAGCATCCAAATAAATGAAGTATCTAGGAATCAATCTAATGAAGGAAGCAAAAGACTTCTACCCTGAAAATTACAGCACTCTGAAATAAAGAGATAGAAGAGGATATAAGGAAATGGAAAGATATTCCCTGCTCCTGGGTATCAACATAGTGAAAATAGCCATACTACCCAAACTGCTACACAGATTCAATGCAATTTTGTTTGAAATCCCAACTATGTATTTCACAGAACTAGAGAAAATAGTCCAAAAATTAATTTGGAACAAGAAGAGACCTAGAATAGCAAAAGCAATTCTAGGCAACAGAGACATGGCAGTGGGTATAACAATTCCCAATTTGAAACTATACTACAAAGCCACTGTGATGAAACAGCATGGTACTGACAAAGATAACAACCTGAGGATCGATGGAATAGATTGGAAGATACAGAAAAAAACTCCGGCTGGGCATGGTGGTGCATGCCTGTAATCCAGCACTTGGAAGGCTGAGGAAGAAGGATCACTGTGAGTTTGAGAGCAGCCTGGGCTACATAGTGAGTTCCAGGTCAGTCTCAACTACATAGTAGACCCTTTCTCCAAAAAACCAAACAAACAAACAAACAAAACCCAAAAAAACAGAAACAACTCCAGATATACTCAGCTACCTCATGTTTGACAAAGGAGCCAACCATCCCCAGTGGAGGAAAGACAACCACTTTAATAAATTGCCTTCGAAAAACTGTATTTCAATCTGTCAAAGATTAAAGCTAGACTCTCATCTCTCACCATGCAATAAACTAAAATCCAAGTGGATTAAAGATCTATATATTAAAACAGAAACACTAATCTTGCTGGAAGATAAGTTAGGCAGAACTGTTGAAGTCACTGGCAAGGGAAAAGACTTTATGAACAAATCCTCAGTAACACGAACTAGCTCAAAGAATCAAAAACTGGGATCATATGTTATTAAAGAAAAAAGCTTCCAAACTGCAAAAGAAACCACCAACAGAGATAAGAGACAGGGAAAAAAGTTGTACCAGCTGCTCTTCAGACAAAGGACTATTATCTAGAATATATAAAGAACTCTAAAAAATTAAGCCGCTCAAATATAAAGACCCAATTCAAAAATGGGCATCTGAAAGTGAGAGATCTTCTGCAAATGAGAATAGGACCAAGAGGTGCAGGGTGGAAGGAGGGAGAGAAGGAGAAAGGGAAATAAAAAGAATTAATATGTTTTATGTAGATGTCCCACCCCTCAGGAGGATGAGGAATATAATCATTATGGGTTGATACAAAATTTAAAAAATTTTAAAACATGTAAATCAACAGAGTATTTTAATTATGTCACATTGTTAGGGAGGTAACAAAAAAAAACACTGAAAAGAAGCATTCAAAATTTGGGCTTATGGAAATCCTCTAATATGAATCTAATAATTCTCACTTTCTCATCAGAAATTACTGTCTTCCTGCTCATAAATTCCATACTAATGAAAAATCAAAATACTCAATGTATCACAACGCAAGGTATTTTCTTCTGCTACATGAAGTGCCAAAAAAACTATTCTCGTACACGAAAAACTCTGTAAATATGGCATACATATAGCTTTCTTAAAATTATTTCTGGAGTATGCATTCAAACAGTAAAGAATCAACCCACACAAAAAGAACACAAAGATGGGTGAAGATGTTGTTTGCAATTAATGGTAAATAGCAGTGGGAGCTTATCAGCATATGTATCTTGGAATGTACTCTAAGATTCCTCTAAGAGTCCCTGACTCAGACAGCTATTAACCTGGACACACAAAAGTTACTATAAAGTGTAGGGCAGGAAAGAGCTTTTATTCATTACTATTTTCATAGTGGAGGCAGCTATACCAAAAAGCAGAACAATTAGAATAAAACATAGAAATGAATTTAATATAATTTTTATATGACTTCAGATCCTTCAGAAATGAAGGCTCAAGGAAATAAAGGAAACTATGTTTGTGGACTGCTGTACAGCATTTAGGTCACAAAAGGGTATGACCTTGTGGCCACAAACTAGCAGAATCATCTCAGACTCTATGATTCCACATCTCTATTTTCATTGGCAAGATGTTCCTTTGCTCCAGGAAGGGAGGATACACCTCGGAAGAAAGTCTTACAGCCTACCTAAGGGCAGGTAGAGAATTCTTTCATTTCTTGCTTCAGGTGAGAAAAGTGCAGGTGAGGGTCACTTTCTTCTTTCTGCTGTTTTCTCAAGTGCCAACATGCCTTTTGTGTGGCCAAAAGTTAAAACATTATCAAAGAAAGCAACACGGGAAGATTGTCTTCTCATAAAGGCAAAAAGGCAAAGGCTCATTCAAGGGATTAAGCACACAGTGAGAGAAACAATGCAATAGAATTGCACTATTATAGAGTCACATATTTTATTTACTAGGCACTACAGCATCTCTAAATGTGAAAGTGGTTATGTATACCCTGTATTACTGCTGTATCCACCACTTTCAATATCTCTGTATTTTCAATATTTAAAGCATTACTTTTATATCAGTTTAATTAGGTATATAAAAAATAAAAATCAGGGTTTTCTGGTTTAAATTTTTTGTTGTTTCATGAATCATATTAGGCTAAGTCATATTATTTCTTACATAATTCTTTGTATCTCACAATATAGACTGGATGTGCTACTTGGAGGCTTTTCTCATAAAACATCACAAATCTTAAAACTCTTAGGGTAAAACAGTTGCTGTAAATTATTCCTCAAAAGAAGAGTTAGGTGGTAAATACAATTCATATGGAGAGAAGAAGTGTAAACTTCACAGAGCCTTTTTAGTTCTTACAAAGGTGAAAAGGATATTTTTTCTCCCCGCTTTATTTTCAATGTTCATTAATAAGAAAATCAAGTTATTCATGTCACAAATTTCTTCCAATTTAATAAGAAAATAAAATATGATTTATTAAAGTTGACTTGTGGCAATGTTTAGAATGTGCTGTAGGACACAGACCTGTATTTATGGACATTTGAAATTTATGAAATATTTAAGGGATATTTTTCTTAAGGGGAAACATAAATCATACATTGTCCTCTTTTGAATAGTTTGAAGGTATAAATTAGGTCACATACATGAGGAAATCTTTTCCACAAATACTTTTCTATTTGAATCTTAGTAAGTACTGACCTGGTAGTAACAATAAATGAAACAATAAACTCTTCATGTAACCTCATAACCTAATAATTTCCCCAAGGTCATTGCTGTCTTTACTAAGGTATTTTAATAAGAAGTGATATTCTATTTTCCATATACCACTTTAGGAAAAGTTAATTAAATTCATTTTTAACCTGAATGCATTAAGCAAAGATCAAGATATTTATCTAGAACCATGCCTATGTTAGCAATGGGGACACTTTGTGACATATGTATCATTCAGTGAGTTCATCATTGCCCAAATATAGAGTGCACCTCACTAGAGTGGAGAACATAAATCCACGACTCCACTTGAGCTCTTAAGGAAACCTGTACAAATGGAAAATATAAGAGGCATGAGGCTTATGCCAGTATAATGCAGCATACTGTTCTACAGTTACTTTTGTAAATATGTGGAACAACACATTAATGTAAGTAAAAAGTCTAGAATTTGAAATACATAAATAACATATTTATTACTATTAAATACTGCCTACCTCATAACTGCATTGCTCTATTTTATGTGACTGGTAGCAGAGATTTATGTACATCTACATCACTGCAAACATGACTGATGTGTCACTTTATGACATTAAGATGGATAATAAGACAATATAGAATATAGAATTTTTGAAGTTCCATTTCAATCTCATATTGCCACATACGTCTGTCATGACTAATATGCTCTACTGAGCACATGATTGTATAGTAGATGTTGGTTCATCAGGGCCAATGTTTATTCTAGATATACAACTATAGGTGAAGGAGTTAAGTCTTACACATCTTTTAATGTGACTTCTATTAAATATTTTAAAAAACACAGCTGCTTTGTTCAAAACAATTTATGTATTGATGTTTAAAAATGCTATTTTAATAAGCCCTACAATACCTTCAAATAATATATTGAAATTTAAGAAATTGATGTTAAGTCTAGAATTTTATTGTTTTGTAATGTAAAATAGTACTTATGTTGTATAGTCCAATGATGCTAATATTTGTCATTAGCTAAATGTTGATTAAAATATTTGGAAATACATAAGAAAAATGGGAAGTTAAATAAATGTGATTATACATTTATATATATATTTCATTTTAAATTGTCATTTTTAATATAGTAAAACAAATGAGGTGAATTTTGAAAATGACATTTTCTTAACCTTTGCCCTTCTTCATAGAGCAATTTAAGGTTATCTTCTTTCTATATGCACCCAAAATTTTATTGAAATATTTGGACATATTCAATTGTAGTCTTGCTACTCTTCAGCCTTGATAACTTTATTGTGAGCAAAAAAGATATTTTATCAGAGAAATAAAAATCATCTGCAGAAATTAGTGGAACAATGCCAATATTAAAATTATTTCAATCCCCAGTGATTTCCAAGTAAAACATCACTTTTTTTTGTTGATGCTTTCTAGTTATGTTTCATGGAACTGCTGTTATTTCATTATCATTTATTAACAAAATAAATATTTTATATTTTCCATATAATGGAAAAATTTTTAAATATGACAGTTTTCAAGTATTTTCATATCTAGGTGTGAATCTAAAGAGGAAATAAAATAAGTTAGCAATTTGCTTTGGTTTAAATATTAAGTATTTTCTATGTGTATATAATTTGTGCATACTGACATATGAATACAATATTTAATTTTGTGATTTTTTTCCATCATGAAAAATAGTGAAAAATAAATATTAGCTACTTTTCTGATCATAAATCCAATTTTCATTAATGGTCAGCTCTTGTATAATGAGTAATTTAGAAAAAAATATTTACATTGAGTTTCTTTGGTGCATTTAAGGTAAACAATACAGTTCCAGTCCTCATTGGGATCTTGCACCTCTACATGACAGATCTTGGTTCTCATTTTTTACCCATACCCCTTCCCTCCCTTCACTCCCTTCACAGTTTCCTATTTACAAAGACTGTTTCCATTTTTTCCTTTTTTTCATGTTTTTCTTGTCCCTTATTTCTTTTTCCCTACCTTTCCCCCTTCCCTTACTCCTTTACACCTTTTATTTGTATTTCACATTATCAATTATACCATTTGAACCTTACTTACTTTTTTAGTATTTCACACCAGGAAAACTATTTGGTATTTACTCATGCATGACCTGTTGATGGTGGGAGTGCAGAATGGAGCAACCACTGTGGAAGTCAATATGGAGATACCTCAAAGAACTAGGATTTGAGGTTCCATTTGACCCAGCCATCCCTCTTCTGGGTGTCTTTCCAAAATAATTAAAAGAATCATACAACAGTGATATATGCTCACCCATTTATAGTGGCACACTTTGTAATAGCTAAAACTTGGAAACAGTGCATTTGCCCATCAGAGAGAATGGATAAAGAAGATGTGGTTTTTCTATAAAATGGAATAGTATTCAACCATATATAATGAGAAACTAGTAACATTTGTAACTAAAAGGATGCATATTGAAGCCACACTCTTAAGTGAAATGAGGATAATGAATAATTTAACTGCTAGTATATTGTGCACTTAGATGGAACAGTAGAAATATTGTTTGGCATTTCTGGAAAAACATAACTTGAATCATTTAATTTTATTAAGACTTTAAGTGCATTTCAGTATATTATTGATTGAAATTATCAACGATAAGAAAAAACATATTTAGCTAAAAATGTTAAGGCAAATATAAATGTGGACATATTTAATAATTTTTTAAATCGATGAAAAAGATGTAGAAGACAATACAAATTGGATATTGACATATCCTAAGAAATAACCATAGAAATGAGATCTATAGTTATAGTACGTACTTCAAGACAAACAAGATACTTATTCACAGTGACTATCTAGTCAGCAAGGAAATTTTTACCACCATTCATAAATATGTTTTCAATCATAATATGATGTAGCTAACTACTGATATATAAATGCTAATGGTTCTACAACTAAAGACAGAATATTCAAGGAAGGAGAGCATGAAAATGAAATACAATTTGAAATACTAAGCTGGAGAGAATGGGAGGAAGTTGATAAAATTGAAATATTAAGGAATAGAAGGAAATTAGTAGTATTAGATAACAGTAAAAGAAAAAAAACATAAATAGTAAAAAACAGAGATTAGAAAAAAAATAATAAGGAATCAAAAGAGATATAGGAAGAAAAAAGAGAAGGGGGGAAAAAGAAGACTCTAATCAAGCAATAAAACAAATAATAAGGAAAAAAGGGGGAAAAAGAAAATGAATGATAAAACTCCAAAATCTACATGAGAAAAATAGCGATACAGTGGGGAAAAAAATGGATCAAAAGAAAGAGAAAAAAAATCTTATGTATTTCCTAATAAGTGCTCCTCTGAGTTACATTTCTTCTTGCCAAGACAAAATGCCAGACATACAAAGTTAAAGGGGCCCAGGTTTATTAAGCTCAAAGTTCATTCGTATTGGTTTCAGTCCATAATTGGCTTGGTCCAAGGCAGGGCTTCACATGGCAGAAGAGCAACAGTTCATGGTGGGCGGAAGTTACCAAAAGCAACATGAGAACCTTAACAGAATCTTCCTGCCCCTTTTATTTCATCCAGATTACAGGGATTATAGCAGGGCTAAACCAGTCAGTGCACTGGTTTAGTAATCAGACACCCTCGGTGCCAGCATCACACACTCTAGATTCAGCCACCTCTGAAAAAGCCACCTATGACTTCATGGGGATTAGGGGGGACATCTAGACCCCAATCATAACATTGCTTTTCTTCCAGAATCTTCAGTCTTTGTTCCTACAAGTCACATTCATTTCTGGCTTTCTTTAGAACTTGTAGGTTTGTGTGGTGACCCCAATGTTTGAGGGGTTCCCAGTCTGTGAACCCCAGTTCATGGCAATTGTCCAAGCCAGGACAGAGGCCCAGGGAAGGTGTGGGGCTAGGACACTGTAATGACTCAAGTGGGCAAACCTCCTGGCTAGTCTCACATCAAGAGCCAGTACTGGGTGCTGGTCAGACTCCAGCAGCTGTGGGTCCAACTCAGAACCCCAGACAGAGACTCCTGCAGGCCAGTGACACCCAGTGGATATGCAGTTGTGTCCAGGACAGAAGTGGGGAGACTCTAGTAGGCACAGGGAGGGCACCACGCACTGGGCCAGGACTCGAGTGGGCCCAGAGCAAAAGGCAGGTGAGGCAGGCCTGGGTCTGGTGCTCACTGCAGATGAGGACGCTGGCACTCACAGGACTGGCCTGGTGCACCTGGCAGATTCTAGTGGGTCTGACCACTCAGCAGGGACTCAGGTGCACATTGACTGTAAGGAGTATAGGTGCACTCATAGACAGGGTGGGTTACATGTCACAGAGTGGGGACTGTGGCAGGCCCAAGGTACCTGGCAGTCTCGCGTGGGTCTGGGGTACTCAGTAGAAACAGGTTGGTCAATACTGGTGCTGAAAGCTAGATGGAGTCCTTCCAAAGGGAGGGCACAGACTTGAGTGATCTTGGGGTACCAGTCACAGACTTGAGCTGGAGCTGGTCCTGTATTTGCACTGGGTGCTAGTGGAGGTCCTGGCAGGGGGATGGGAAAATTGAGGAACCTGGGGCAGCTCAGGCAGGCCTGGACCACTTTCAGGGACTCACGTGGGCACAGTACTGTTGCATGCAGGATGCCAGCTGGTGACTCAGGCAGGTGCAGGCAGTGGGATGGACTCATGGTCTCTGTTCACTTGTTTTTCCTCAGTTTCCCAGAGTTAACTGCGGTGGGGGGAGGGAGCCTCTCCTGCTTTTGGTGAGAGCTGGCAAGGATGACACGGGGTTGCAGTTCTCAGTGCTTGGAGAGGGGCTACTGATCGGAGAGGCCATACACCAGCTGTCCCGGGAGAAGGGTCTGCAGTGCTGCCTGCTCCCTCACCATTTGGGAAGTCCTCCGGATGACTACTTCAAAGGTGCAGGCCTTGCAGACTGGCCCTCCTAGAACCTGTTTCCCCACTTTTTCATTACTGTCTGGATGTTTGCTTTGATCTACATGTAACTTTGTTCAGATTCATTTTCTGCTTCGAGGTCTAAGTCCCTCCCAAGCTTCTAGTTACTGCCTGGGTTTTTAGTTGACTTTCTCTGAGTACCTCCTTAGAGTCTTCCTCTAGTCAGCCGTGTGGGCACTCTGTGAGCATGGTTAGCAGTATATCATCATTCCCCCAAGGAGATAACCATTTGTGATTATTTCTCTAAGACACAAAATTGTAATTCATTTTATTAGATCTCTTCTGTAACTTTGCATACCTGCAGTTAGCATGTGAATCAGTAGTAAGGTATATTTTCTATTTTATCAATGTAGATTAAAAGAACCCTTACTAAGGCTTTACCCATGGGAAGGGAGACCATCAGATTTTACATGCTTAAAAGAAAAGGAGGTGCCCAAATTTCATTTAAAAGTTCTGTTGGTGGCCCTGGGGTTTGGCTCAGTGGTTCTGCCACCTGCCTTGAAAGTGTAAGAGCCTGAGTTCAATCCCCAGTACCAAAAAAAAAAAAAAAAAAAAAAAAAATTCTGTTGAGTATAAAAAATACATCAATGAAGTCTGTATAATTCTAGGTGAGCTAAGACATTAAATTCAAAGCAGTTCTTAAGGATTACTGTCTTTAAAGCCAGGGATTTAGCTCAGTGGTGCCACCACCTGCCTCACAAACTCAAGGTCCCAAGTTTGATCCTCTGTTGAAAAAAAAAAAAATTACTGGCTTTAAATACCAGTAACACAATCTATTTTATACAACTGGTAACTGTTATCCCTAGTGAAAAATGAATTTTCAAATCATTTGCTTATGTATTTTATTCTATATGATGGTTTGTAAAAGTCTGACTATATAATTTTATATGTAAATTATAAATTTCAATGTATTTATTTCTTATATTAATAATTATACAAAATTCATCAGAGAGTTAGAAAAATTAAGGGCCAAAACATAAAATTTGAAATTTCAAAGTACATTTTATTTTCATATTTGATTGAAAAACTATCCTGCAGGGTTTTAATAATAAAAAACATACATTGCTCATTTATCTTCTAGAATGATCTAAACTTGTAGATATTTGTTACGTTTGTGTATCTAATGTGATCCATTTTTCATTAGGAAATTGTTCATTTTGTTGTCTAACCTTTCACATTTTATATTGTTTCTATTTCTTTTGTTTTTCTTGATAAGTTTTTCCAGAATTCTTTATGCTTCATAAATCCATTCAGGAATAAAACTTTGGTTAGGCAAATCTGATTTTTAATTTGTGTTTAAAAATTGTCAGTATTTACAATTTTAAATATTTAAATGTACTGAGTATTTCTCCAAATATGAAATAAATTGACTAATAAAGAAATATAGTATCAATGATAAAAAATAAAGGTATTCTACATTTAAAATCAGTATATCAAGAATGAGGTTATGCTTAATTCATAATAATTTTGCTAATGTAGCACTCACTGAGGGCAACATAGTTGACAGAAAAATTCTAAAAATAATAATCATAAGAAATGTCATGCTCAAAGCAGTTTTAATAATTTGTTAGTTAGCTTTGCCATTACTGAAATATAATACTTGACACACATAATTTAAAGAAGAGATGTTTAATTTGGCTTCTGGTTTCAACGAAATGTGTGAGTATGTGTGTGTGTGTGTGTGTGGATTCAAGCTTTAATTTTTGTGCTAATCTTCTTCTTATTTTCTAATCAGTGATGGAAAAATGAGAAGATGCTCTTCAGTCTTGACTGTAGAGGTCAACAGGGATAAGGAGAACCAAGAACTCGTGAAACAGGGCATACAAGGTGGGAGAGACATCACCATTATTTTCCTCAGTGTCTGTTTTTCAGAAAGATCATGTTATCTCAAAACTGACGAAGACTGTGAAGGTTACTTCTGAGTAAAACAAACTACTCAATCATGCTGTCAAAGATTTGGGTAGCTGAAAGAAGAATATATATTAGAAAATATATTTCTCTTATGTAGCTGATAAAGCTGAAGATTCAACATGCATAAATAAATTTGTATGTCCTAAATGTGGTGAAATCAAAACAACTATTTGAAAATAGTATTTTGATTAAGTTGTATAATTATTTTCAAAAATAATGTAATAAAATAAGGATGAACATCATAGTAAATTACATCCAAAAAGAGACTTAGTGTTATGTTTTATTTTATTTCAGTCTCTAATTTGTGAATATTTATTATCAATAACATGGCTGTACCATACTCATTTAGTAAGGCACATGCTTGGCCTCATACCAAGTGTTGATTGAAAATTTTCTCTTCACATAATAGACAATATTTAAAATATTTGAAGTTTTCTTTTACAATATAATGTACATGTGTATATTAAAAGGGGAAGGCAGAGGAATGTTGACCTCCATCCCCTCATGGGCATCTCTGAAGTTTATGTAGAGCTTCTCCTATTACCTTCTCAATAACTCCAAATAACAGCACTTTCTTTCTTTATAAAAACTTTATTTTCTAGTTTGTTATTAGAAAAAGCCTATAAGAAGTAATTTACTGATAAGTTTTGGTAGTGAAAATTGAAAAAATAATGAAAGGAGAGGGCATATCTATTTGTACATTTTGCAGGAATTGGCAATGAAATAGAATCTAATAAAAGCTAAGAAAAGACAATTAAAATAGCATGATGAGGATATGATGACAATAGCATTTTGGTAACCATAAATGAGAAAATCAAAGAGAGTATCAATAAAAATAACTAAAGGTGGAAGCACAATCTGCTCTGTCTTCAGCATGCCTTCTATGAAGCAGTCAATCAGGACTTTATTACTGTACTATTCACAAGAATCCATTATGTTCACATGAGTACAAACTGTGGCACACTGTGAAGTTCGTTTGAGTGTCAACCTAAATGAACTGAAGATACCCAGATAACGGGTAAAGCATGATTTATTTTCAGTCCTTGCAATCATTATTTTGGTGTTTAGTACGTAGGCACTGGGTTCACTTATTGTCTGTTGAATGGGAAAACCAGGAAATTGGGTGTCTGATTAGAATGATTGGGCTAAACCAGCTGTGTCTGGGAGGAAGTCTGGATGAGATTGACAAGGGAGTCAATGCAGTGACTCCGAAAATCGTGCCTCAGTGTAAGCGGGTATCATCTACTTGGCAGAAGACTTGCGTGGGACCAAATGACAGAGCAAATGAAATGTTCTGGGTCCAGGCAGCCCTTATTCTCCTGCTGCTGGAGGTCAGAACTCAAGGTTCTCTATCTGAATTCTGGAAATTACATAAAAAGACTCCCCTCTCCAACTTTCTTGAGCTACTGGCCTTTGGTCTTCTTCCCAGAGTTGCACCTCAGCTTCCTTGCTCCTGATGTCTTCGGAATTGGACCGAGCCACTGGACAGCTTTCCTGGGTCTCCAACTTGGCCACTTGTGGGACTTCTCAGCCTCCATGGTGGATTGAGCCAATGCTTGTGACAAATTCCTTCACATATCTCTCTCCATAGATAGCTAAGTAGTTAGATAGATTAGATAGATAGATGATAGATAGATGATAGTTAGATAGATAGATAGATAGGACACTTGCTATTACAAGGATCTCAGTTAAAGAAGTACATTATATTTTTGAGCCTGTAAACCATTAATAGATAGTGTAATTTGCTCATGATATCAGTATGAATTATATTATGATATTAATAAGTCACACTAAAACATAGTGGTTTAAGACAACATCATGTTATACTCCTTGTACTCTCAGTCAGAAATATAAGCTGTGTTTAATGAGTGGCTTTTCTGAGAGGTTTCATCTGGTATTCTCATGTGACTATGAACATGAGAAACTCTGATAAGGCTTCAGATCCAAGAGATTGGGAGTTGCCTGTGGATCGTGGCTTTGTACTTCACCTTCACATGATTTCTCATCTTCCTCAGACTTAACGCCTTGCCTAGGGGCATCATGGTAGTGTCTCAAAAGAAAAAGAACAGACTGATAGGTGGTTTGAAAAGTCATCTCTTGAAATCGCTCATTGCACCATTCTGTTGGTCAAGGGACATAATATGTTTACCTTATATTCAAATGACAGGGAACTAAATCTATTTCTTGATGACGAACAACAAAGGTATTATTAAGGTGCATGCAGACAGACGAGGAGTTACTGAGGCCACCCCCCTAAGAAAAACTCATTATCCACAGAAAAATAAAACCATTAACTTATTTAGCTATGAAGAAAATATTTTCTATTAAGCATATTATATTGATTAATAAAACATAATCTAAATTATGTAACAGAAATAAAGAGTAACTGTTTTACTCTTTCCATAGTAGCATCTTACCTCATTCAAACATACCTCTGAAACTGACCTCGGTGACACATGATCTGTTCAATCCTGTTCTTTGCTGAGCACAAATGCAGAAGGGGAAAAAGCACTATTCAGCTTTCAATAAATGCTTCTGATAAAATATTAAGTAAAGAATATGTTTGTCAGATACACATCAATATTAAAGCAATTCCAGATAAATTAGTTCAATAAAATAACTATCACTTTAACTTTTTTACAACTTATATTGTGTTATAAGACTCATAGCAAAGCAGCAAGGCTGGAACAGAAAGAAATGAGCACTTTACATTAAACATATTCATTGATTCATATTAGGAAAGGGTCTTGGGTTGGAAAGGATGGCCTATATGTGGGAAAGGGAATGCACAAGACAGATTAACTTCTGTCATTCTACTGTAGAACAATAAAACACCCCCTTGCTCACCTCCTTGACCTACTTAAACAATTCAGGGTCATCAGAGTGTGGTTGTAGAATTAATATAATTTATGCACACATCTGAAAGTTAAAGGAGCCTACAAATTTCCCTTGGTAATCTCTTTTAGGGTCCTGTATGAATTTATGTCAAGTGTGTCTTTTTCTTGTCCAATCTAAATCATTCCTGCTGTGAATTAAGCACATTTCTACGTCTTCTTCTCTCGGTGGAAATGAAGAACAGCTGGTTATAATACTCCTCCATATACCTGAAGGTTATAGTCTTAAAAGTACTCATTTCTTATACTCAGAAAAAAATACACTTTTAAATCTTAGATTTGTTTACATGATGAATGAATAGCTTTAAGTTATTCAATGCCAAAAAACAGTTAGCATATCAACAAACATTTGAATAAGAATGTGCTCATATTTGGTCTTTATCTTTTTGATACCTATGTTACATATTTTGAAATAGGCATTTTCAGTACCTTTTTTATCTGGTGTGGGTTTATTTAGGGTTTTAAGTATTTACATTTCTGTGAAAGTTGGAATATGAAGACAAATACAGACATATTTAAAAATGGAAATGTTATTTTTTCTAAAAATTCAGAAATCATTAAGGATGTAACATGTTTGTGGTATCCTTTTAACTTTCAACTTTAGTAAGAATGTAATGATTTAATGTTGTTTAGGTCTGGTTATAAAGGAGAGTTCAAATTTGAATCAGGTAGGTATTTTCCAGTAGACAGGGAGGATAAGGTTGGAAGAATAGAAGATTTAATCTAGTTAGAATGAAGAGTAATTAAATTATAGAAAAATCATAACCAAAAGCCTATATCTGAAATATCACTACATTACTTATTTAATACAACATCTCAGTCTGAATGCTAATTATTTGTTGTAAGATTTGCATCTTTGAAAGGTAGATTTCACATTGACATAGTGTAGATTGTTGCTACCACTGTGGAAATCAGTGCGGAGATTCCTCAAAACTAGCAGTTCCGTTTGACCCAGCTACGGACCTTCTTGGTATGTTATGGGTACAATTAACAGCAGCATACCACAGCAATATATGCATTCCATGTTTATAGCAGTATACTTTGTAATAGCTAAATCTTGGAAAAAGCTCAAATGCCCATCAACGAATGAATAGAGAACATGTGTTTTTTTTTAATATACAATAGAGTACTATTCTGCAATAAAGAAAAATAAGCTTGAGGAACTTCTAGGTAAACAGACCCTCCTGAGACCATAAATTAGGCAAAAATGTTCAAATATCATATAGTTTTTCTGGTATGAAATTTTAAATAAGGACCATGATATATAATAGATATTGTAAATCATGAAGAAAATGTTCCAATGGGAGAGGGAACTAGGCAGGGGGAGAAAGGACAGGAAGGAAGGGAATATAAAAGAGAAAAAAAGAAAAAAAATGGAACAAGACTTTGTAAATAAGGGGAAAGAGGTTGAAGGGAGGAGAATGAAAATAAAAGAAGAAAAATATATCACGTACAGGTACAAATTCCCTGTGATGAATGTAATTATTATGTATATCTAATATGTACAGATAAAATTAATTTCAAAAAACAGGAAGAAAAGAAAGGAGGTTCATGAAAGGAGAGAGGGCAGACCTGGGAAAGAGAAAGAGGAAAAGGAGGAAGAGGAGGAGAAGGAGGAGGAGGACAAGGAGGAGGAGGAAAGGGGTGAGGAAAAATAATACCTAGTTCAATTTTTGTGTATTGATCTTGAAGTTGCTCAAGAATTCAATAGGCACCCAATTTCCATGTTTCTTTTTCCCGGAGCCGCTGGCCAATTTAATTTATTTTTCTATGTTATATCATTTTTAACTCTTCCTTTTAAGAAATCTGTTTTAGTTGAAAAGTAGAAATTTCCTTCCAGATTAGTCAGACCCTCTGTCAACTGTGCCCAAGAGATAAGAAAATAGGTCATTGTATCATTTAAGGTTCACAAGGAGACCACATTTTATATTACAAATGCATATGATTATTATCTATAGGAATTACAAAGTAAGCTTAAAATGGCTGCCTACAATATTGGGGTGAAAGATTGTAAAAATGTCATCTCCCTTCTGCACAGAGGATCTAGTCACAGCGAAAATAAGGCCAGGAACTCATTGCAAGCCCAGTGTGAGTTGGTTTCAGAAAGCTGAAAGATCTGTGTGGGAAGGCTTAAGAGAGTCCTAGAAGCCTGAACAAATGGAAAGTAATATCCCAAGGCAATGGAATTGCTCCTAAAGGAGGAACGAAAGGAAGATTTTTTTTCTTTCCTTTGTAGTACTGCCCAATCGTTTCTCCGCCTTTTGGCTAAGATCAAGTGTAATACTGCCCAAGCTATGAGCTTTTTGGATGGTGCCACCCACAGGTAGGGTGAGTATCCACAATTTCCTATCTTCATGTCACACCAAAAGCTTTACTACTCCGCTAGACAGTTT
This sequence comes from Fukomys damarensis, assembly GCF_012274545.1. Lineage (NCBI taxonomy): Eukaryota > Metazoa > Chordata > Mammalia > Rodentia > Bathyergidae > Fukomys > Fukomys damarensis. The sequence goes on along the minus strand of NW_022900913.1, from coordinate 22,262,142 downwards.
TTATACAAGATGACGTATCATAGCCAATAATCACAATAATGCTTTTTTTGTCTTTTCTTGTAGTGCCAGCATTGCAAAAACGGTATTACTTGGAATACTCTAAGATGACGATTACATGCAAAACTTTTATTGGTAAGTACTCCCAGAATCAGCATTCCTAAGGGAATTAAGTGGTGGCAGAAACTATAGCAAAAATCCCAACCAATTTTAAAATACGGGATCTATGAGAGCACTCAGATGCGTATCACTAAGAGCAAAAAGTCTATGATTTTTTTTATTGCCAAGTGAACTGGCCTTTGGATATGAGTCAGTAAAGGAAGATAGTAAAGACCTTGGGCAAGCCCCGAGCAAGTCCCGGATAGTGGCAAGCCCCGAGCAAGTCCCGGATAGTGGCTCGTCTGGATGCTACCATCTGCCTACTATGTTGCTGGTTAGCACAGTGTAAGAGAGGGTGAGGAAAGAGCACATCAAGCCTTCATTATATTGGGGGAAGACTTTCAGTCTTAGAGTCTCATTTGGTGTTTCTAGTTATGATACCTCAATCTCCTTCTCTACTTCTCTGCAATGGATGGTATATGTGAATTTTTCTTAGTGTTTTCTATGATCATTCCTATGACTGATGAGAAACATGTAAATATAAATGGAATATGATCTACTTAGCATTTTTAATTGTGTCAGTGAATGGGGCAGCATTTTTTACGACTATATATTTTTAAAATACAAATTTACTCCAAGATTTTGAAGCACAATTTCTCAGTAGGTTCTGAAAGTCCATAAAATATATTTTTTCAGTTTCACAACACTATGGCATTTAGTCTCTTTAGGGAAGCAGTTAGTATAAGTAATTTCCAAAGGCATAGTCAAAAACTTCAAATTTAGGAACAAGAATTACAGGTCTCCACATATTGCAATAATATACAAGTTCTCAAAATAAGGGAAAATACTATTTACACAAATATATAAATGCTATTATTGCATTATAGTTCACATATGTAGGCTGACATTGAATTATAGATTACTATCTTATTTTTACATTTTTACTTTCAGTATTCCAGTATTATCATATATTTCATAATTAGAAAGAAAGCAGTAATTTTTAAAATTCATGTGTCATGTTCATATTACTTTATATGTGACCTTTGGCAATAAAAGTTTTCTTTGCTAAATATTCAATCTCATTTTTTTTTTTTTTTTTTTTTTTGTATCAGGGATTGAATTCAGGACCTTGAACTTGCGAGGCAGGCAGCAGAACCACTCAAATAAGTCCCTGGACCTACTTTGCTAAACAAATGAATAACAGTGAATTGATAGCAATAGTCCCATGAAATAGCAGTTAGTTCAATTCAGCAGTGAGGCAAAGACACACCTAAATCAATGAAGCAAACATTAAAATGAAATAAGCCATTTTTGTTTGTTTCTTTGTTTTTTGAGACAGGGTCTCACTATGTAGTTGAGACTGACCTGGAACTCACTATGTAGCCCAGGCTGGTCTCAAATGCACAGTGATCCTCCTGCCTCAGCCTCATGAGTGCTGGGATTATAGATTTGCACCACCACGCCCAACTGAAATAAGTCATTAAACACAAGAAACTAAGTGAGCAATCTTTTCCATTTGCTCCTCTGTAAGTTGTATTTATTAAATTTTTCTAGTTCATGCATAAAATGAAATGTAAATGTGTGTACCTATATAAGCATATATAAATTATTATATATACCTATTAGAAAGTAGTATGTATTCAAACAGTTAAATTAATACTTTATAAGAGTGTGCACATAAGAAAAACGTAATGACTAAAGTTTTATTCATTAAAGTTTGGTTCTGATTAGCAAAATCCTTGTGATCTGAAGTAGATAATTTTTATATTCTAAATGACAACTTACTATAAGAAAAATTAATTATCAGATGCTTATATTAAATATGAATGCTATTTATCTTAAATAGCTAGTAGCACAATATGCATAATTTAAGACCTAGAATGTACATTTACATTTATTTTGCAAGAAAAAAATATGATGTTCATGAAAATCACAACTTAAATTTACCCAAGTTATCTTTTTCAGGACTTGCCATTAAAACCAGAGATTTAGAACTGAATTATAACCCCAGATTTTTTCTTTTCTTTTCTTTTCTTTTCTTTTCTTTTCTTTTCTTTTCTTTTCTTTTCTTTTCTTTTCTTTTCTATTTTTAACTTAAAGTCTTGTTAAATTGTGGAATTGCAAGGCTGGCTTTGAATTTGTGACCCTTCTGCCTTGTGATTATATGCAGGCAGCATTGTACCCAGTTCAGACAATAATTTTAAATTACAGGATGAAAGCCACTTTAAACCCATGTCTATTTGCAGAGTAAATAATTGAGTTTTAATTTAAGTTTTCACAAAAATGAAAGGAAGTGTTCAGTGAAAATCAGTTATTTTGATTGAAATCAAACTTCTTGCAATCTCATGTACTGCAATCTGAGGACATAAAATAGATCAATAGAAATTACAGCCTAATTATGTGGAATGGAGCTTTATTATGGAAGTTTAAGATATAATTGTGATATGTAGTGACCTTTTCACATATGCACTTTTAATATTGGTTAGGGTGAAATTAATGGAAATAAATGAAGGTATTTTTAAAAATGAATTTTTTAACTAGAGCTGTTTTGGTGGTCTTATTTTTAAGTACTATTTATATATCATACAATTTAAGTTTAAACTTATCCCCCAAAAGCTTAAAATAATGAATTAATTGAATTCACTGGAATACACTCATTTTATATTATGAGAGGGGAAATTATTTTTTACTAAAATTTGCCTTAAATCTATTTTGAATGGATCCAGGGAAACAATGTGTGTCATTGTCACTCATTATGCTTTAGGAGAAAAGAATAAATATAAACTAATCTCTAAGATAAAAACAAATTCTGTGACTTCTTCATCCCTGAGGGGGGCATAACAACCTAGAGTTAGCTCTTAACTGTGGTGCGAAGCCTCCTGATGTTTAGGAATGGTACATAGAATTTTAACTTTGTTTTTTAAAGACAAAGGAGGCTTCATACTAAAATATCTGGAGGTTACAATTATAATCATCATACAGTTCTTTGGGGGAATAGTGTCTTCTGTTCAAACCTTCTGTCCTGAAGGCTTGATAGTTTATTTCCTCCTGAGAACTCCCAAGTTGCATACAGGACAGGGCATTCTGCCTGTATAGAAATGCAGCAAAGGAAAACAAAAACAAGAGTATACATGGCTTGCACAAAAATGAAATGGAAAAAGAAGCAGATTAATAATGGTGTGCATTTATCTATTCACATTGCCACATGAATAATAGAAAAAAAATTGAGGTATTAAACCAATTGGAAATATTCAAACTAAATATGATAAATTTTAATACCATAATATTTAGAGATATTAGCAAATGATTTAAGATATAAAATGAATATATATATATATCTATAAAAGTAGTAAAATATATGAAAGGATATAATGTGCAATTTATATTAAAACAAATATCCTTATGCAAAGATGACTTAACCATATGGAAGGCTCTGAAAATCTTTTTTATTTAATTTTCATTCTATTTCAAATATGGACCAAAGACAGAAATGTTCCTGGGAAATCCTTTACAATAAAACAAAATGAACAAATAAAGCTAAATACTTTTCCACAAAGAAAAAAAATTAAACACAATCAGTTAACAAGATCAAGCTGGCATTGTAGCAGTCTGTTCAGCGGGGAATAGGTAAATAGGTAAGACACTCATAAGAGTACTGATAAAAATATCGTGAGCCTAAGACTAATGAACTAAGAATTAAAAACAAGATTCATTTTTTTTTCAAATTAAGATGAGGCAAGGCTATATTACCTTTCGCACACACTCTCTGTGGCCATAACTTACAGTGAGATTCCACAGATCAATTCATCGTTCCAAGTTGCAAATTTTGAGACACAATTGAGCTGTGAATATTTGAGCCGTGCATGCAGGAAGTATTTTTGATCAGAGGTCGTGAATATTTGGATAAATTGATCACACAATGAGCTAAGGAGAGAAGGAACGGAGAGAGCTGGGAATGAGAGGAATAGGGAGCAAGGGAAACGCACCTACAAGAGGAAAAGGATAACGTGTTGACAAAAGTAGCTTGGTCTCCAGTAAGGCACCATTTTGCCGATGATAGGGACTCTTGTGCCTGCCACAGAAACAGCTGCTTTCCGTTTATGTGTGAACGTGTGCCCTGTTTTCCCAACTGGAATGTGGAGAGCCGGAATCTCTTTTCGATGCAAGATAAAGAATCCAAAAGGGGAGTGGGATTTTCTCACATGATCTTTACCACCTGTGAAGATGAAGAGGATCCTATATTCAGGATTAACTCTAAGGTGGGAGAGTAGGTGACCCACTTTATACTGTTTCATAAACAAAAGCACTTTTTCATGTCTTTTAATTGTTGCAAGTGCACTTACACTTATTACAACCGCAGTTACTCCAAAAGATAATAATTTCCAGCCTCAAAAATATATTTGCTACTTCCAGACAAAATAAGTAAGTACAAAAAGTATGTTTATCTCAGAAACAGTGACAGCATCTATATAACTTACTATAGTAAATTACAGTATTTGAGGTAAAAGTGAATGATTAAATAAAATATACATAAGGAAAAATAATAGAATATTATTGTAAATTTAACTCTTTTCACAACTCTACAATAGCTTATGGTATTATTATTCATGAAAGTGCAAGGAGGATATTCTCTGGACACAAAATATAATTTTATTATTCATTGACTTTTCATTAAATAATTTTATATAGATACAAATATCAATTACAGATATTACTCAAATGTTTTGGGTTAACTCTTCAAATATTGTATATAACACTATAGTTAATTACTATGGTTTAAAATACGGAAAAATATTCCACCTAACAGTATCAAAGTTGATCTAAGACAGGTTGCTAAGTATTAGCTGTAAATTTTAAATTCCCTTTTAGTTTTAGGATAGATACAGAAAGATGAAGTAATTATAATGCAGGTGGCTATTATGCCTCTTTGGTAACAGTAATAAAAATAATTCAAAATCAAAACACAACTGGGCATTATTACACTGCAGTAATCATCTCAACTGATGCCCACACGATGGTAAATTCAGGTTATTATTATTTTGTAGAAGGTAGCATTTTTTACATGAAAATAATTTCTCAGATGTCAAGATCCTTAAAATCAAACTACAAATTTGATTCAATAATTCCATCTTAATGATATACTTCAAAAATTCTTTCCATGGTTTCAAAAATGTCAATTTCACATGCCTACATTTATTTCAACCTTTCTTAAAATTTCTACTGATTTTCTATAAGCATATATTTAAATGTGTGCATATAGCTGCATCAATATAATATACCTGCCATCTAGTAAAATCATATAATAAATCATTACAAAAGGTGGAAGTGTGCATGATAAGGAATTTATTACATTTCTAAGCTGTTGCAATAACTACCAAAATTAATTTTAAAATTTACTTTTACGAAACTTTTTTCAATATAATTGGAAAATGATTAAAATGTGTAAGATTCAAATTCTGTTTGAGTCAATGTGATTTCTGGAAGAGAAACAAATCATCATGTAGTGACTACCCAAAAGCAGCTTAGTTTGAACAAATCTTCTCTGTCAATATGACAGTTAATATATTAACTAGTATATCATTTATTTCAATTTCTATGGGGCAGCTATGTACTTATTTATATGTTTAATTATCCTTTGTGTCTGTGTGTCACTATACCTTTTATTACTAAAAAAAAAAATTGTACCATAGATTTATTATTGGCATTTTCTTTCTTCAATATGGTGACAATGACAGCTATTCCATCATCAACATGTAACCATCTTTACTTGTGAGATATAGGCTAGGTTTCTTTTTTTTCTACTATACTACGATAATATTTCTAAAATTATCAGTTTCTAGGGTTGGGTGTATAGTACAAGGGTACAGTAATTCCTTAATATGGAAGAGGACCTGGGTTCAATTTCTCACACTACAAATGTGTCAGTGGGGGTAGTTTATGAGTTTCTTAAATCTGATAAGTATCACCTCTTTGAAAACAAGTTCAATAGCTAATGAACTCCATAAGAAGAAGTAGCAAATCACTTGAAGTAAGATTTCAAAAATCAATATATGTTTTTAATGTTGACTCCAACTCTCAGCTACTTTGAAATTAAAACTATAAATTATAATTGCTGGGTGTGGTAGCTCATGCCTGTAATCCCAGCTCTACAGAGGCTGATGTAAGAGGATCCCCCTGAGTTCGAGGCCAACCTGTGCTTCATAGTGAGTTCAATGCCAGCCTGAACCACACAGTGAGACCCAGTCT
>NW_022900913.1:22187840-22255778 GCF_012274545.1 Fukomys damarensis | reverse complement strand
ATATATATGTATATATATACACACACACACACACAAACATATATATTATATATGTTTTATTAAGTGCTTTATTTCTTCTGCACCAATTCAGGACTTTATATCTTATTTCTTTGTTTTCTCTCTAAGAAACAAATTTTATATTCATTTTAGAAAATTTCTGTGGGGAAATTTTTAATATATTTCACAAATTTTAGAGGTTTTTCTTATCACAAACATTTAATCAAATAATTATCCTATGAATATGGATGCAGATGGTTTTTAAGAAGCTCTGGCTTTTCAAATGCTACTACTGATAAACACATAGTGTTAAACTAGTTTAAAATGTTATGAACTCCCTACTTGGTTACAAGACCTGCTGTGTAATCACTGTGTTCTGATTTTCATCTTATACATTTAATTATTCAAAATATTTGTTATGCCTACATAGCTAAGATCATTCATTCATTCTTTTTTCTTACACTTTTAGAATTGTATTTTCTACACAATGAAAAATTTAATAATTTTAAATTCATTTTATTGTTAAATATTGGAATTTATGGGGATTTCTTTCACTTGCTAAATAAAATGTGTCCCATTAGATGATGGTTACAGTTTCTTAATTAAGAATCCACTAAAGTGCAATCCAAATGTACATAATTTATGCCCCTTATGGAACTGGAAATTTTGCCAATGAATAAAACATCTTGTGATGCAAAATGAAACTAATATTTTAAAGTTTGATGATAAATATCATGTCTTTATCTTGCTTTAATAATAAATCTATAATGAAATGAAGAACAAATCAGGGCAGTATTTGATTTGATTTACAGTGAGGGCACTAATTAATATTGAAAATGATTTTTTCTTAAAAAGTACAGAACCTTTAGTAATAAAAAAAGCTTTACTAATAATCAATAAAGTAGTAACCTGAATATAAGAGTTAGTATGCTTACCTGCATAGACACATGTCCATGGTATATGTGCTTTTTGCAATTGCTGTTGTCATTATTCATTGCACATAAACAATTGTTTTTGATTCTTATAATCATAATTTTTAAAATAAAGGAGAATTATCCTATCTGTTTTAATGAAAATGATATTCAGAAATGTAGAGGGAAATTGCTTTTGAATGAGTTATTAGAAGGACGTATTTTCTAGTGAATATATATAAATATATAAAGATAAATAAATATATATATACATATAATGTATAATTTGTTCACTTCACAAAATTTCTTTTTAAAATAAGTACGGACCTTTTAGAAAGTCCATTACTGTAGTAGATTTTTTTTTTAATTTCACTAAATGTCACTGCATGACCTATGTGATATATATGACTGTATTGTAAGCCTACCCGGTTACTCAGTTGGAGTGATTCTGTCTCAAAAAAAACAAAAAGAAAACAAAACAAAAAAAAGAAAATTAGTTTGAAGTCTGTTGACAACTTGTCTTTATAACATAATTCAGGTAGAATTTCTTCCTTGAGAAGATAATTTTTAGTATCATAACCCTCAGAAACATTATATAAAGCGATATTTCCTTTTAGTAATATCCTAGAAAAAATCAATCACTTTGTCTCCATTGATTATCTTCCTAATAAGAATGACCCAATTAAACCTGTAGCCCTTTTCCATAGATAAATGATATTTTTGTTTGATTCCACATCTCAAAAATGATCCACTAGTGATTTTTGCATAATTAACTGTAATACTTACAACTTGGAATGCAACCATAAATAAATGTTTTTCCCATTGTTTTGCTTCTGAATAATCATTGAAAGGTACAGTATATAATCTTTTAATGTTGATCCTAAAATTTTAATTTAGGTACATTTTTCAGTCTATATGGCCTCCTGTCTTATGAATGTTTCACAAGATGTTTATGTGTAGGAGAAAGTCATGAAAATATTATATTTTACATACTTCATTTTTGCTTATTCTTAAGCAAATGTACTATTATTTCATCCATATTGAATTATTAATTCAAAAATTATTAATCTTAGATTATTTACTAGGAAAAAAGAGGGCTGAATTTTGAGTACAAATAGTAAGACTTTCCTACAATTTTCACTTGAAAATGAAATTAGGACCATTGTTTGAATCCCAAGAAGAGCTGTCTTATTTTAGCAATCTCTTAAAAAATCAAATAAAATGGAATACTACTCAGCCATAAAGAATGAGAAATTAGAGTCATTTGTAGGAAAATGGATGCATATTGAGGTCATACTCTTAAGTGAAATAAATAAGTCACATGTGTAGATACGGAATAGTTTCTATGGTATGAAAAACTGTAATGGCAAGTAAGATCTAAAGGTGTATTTGACAATGTGAAAAAGGAAGAAAAAGGCTAAAGGTATAGGGAAGTGGGAAGGGTAGGGAAAAGGAAATAAGGGAAAAGAAAAAAATCTGAGAAAATGAAAAAAATGGAAATAAAGTTTTTGTAAATAGGGAAGGGAGGAGGGGGTGAAGGGAGGGCAGGGATAAGGGAAAAAATGAGAGCCAAGACCTGTCATGTGAAGGTACAAGATCCCAAAGATGAATGTAACTGTACTGTATACCTAAAATGTACCAATAAACTCAATGAGGAAAAAAAATGAAACTCAAACTCACAGAAGTGGCATCCTTCTTAACTACTTTTCCATAGATTCTGTAGTTTTAGTTATGTGTAATAAATGAGAAAACCCATGGACTATTAAGGCAGCAAGGAGACTTCTTTTACGAGGAAAGAGAAATTGTGTGATTAAAGATGACTTGAAATTGAAGATAAGATTAAAGTTCTATATTTGCTTCTCATAAATTCTCAAGAGTATAAAGGCTAATATTGATAATCCTGTTGAAATTTGTTCCTTACCTTCCTAAAGTTCATGTTGGAAATTATTTCAGATTTGGGATTCAAAAGCATGCTTGTAAGACTAGCTAAATTTCAGTGAACAAGATGGCTATAAATATAGAATTTTTTAAGTGAAGAAATGCCATATTTATGTAACAGCAAACTTTCTTTTGAACAAATTGTAGCTTTAGGTTCTTTTCTAAAATACTCCCTCCTGTTACATAAAATCCAGTTTTTAAGGCAAATTTGCATGTGCTTTTATTTAGATTTGTTAGGAGGACTTATTACTAATCCTGATCTGTCCTTCTATTTGGAACAGCCACCATGAATGCAACATTTTTAGGTTGCTTTTACTCCCAGATATTTTTTTTCTTCTGGGAAGAAGGAATTAACTGCCCTACTTAGTATATTTGAGAGAGTGTGGAGAGTCCCTCCTTTCCTCCTGCCTTTTCATCTAGCTCTGGAGCTTACCACCTTCTTCCTTACTATATGCTAAGACAGGCTCTGGCCAGAAAGATGTAAAAATCTAGAATATCTGCAAGTAAGATATAAATCAATTTAGTTCTGAGGTGTGGGTCAAGCCTGGTTGTCAAGCATGCAAGCTAGGTATTCCAGTATTAAATATGTCAGCCATATCATTATTTTTTATCTGCGTTTCTTCCTCTCTTTGTTCAGCACTTGCATAGAGAAAGGTGTACCCAAACATTATCAAGCTATATATCTCCAGTATATGTGAATTTTTATTTAGTTAAGCATTTGAATAGACAGCACTAACTTATATGAAGTGTGTTCAAACCAGATGTGTAAGAAAAAGAAGCGGAATGAGGGCTTGTTAAAGGATCTGTAACAAGTCTCGAATACATATGGTTTAGAAAGTGATCAGAAGAGAGCTGTGTCCCATTGCTACACTGATGTCTCCATTCCTCCTCTCTGCTTTTTTTGTGTTTTCACTGAAAGCTCTCAGAAAAATTTTCTCTACATAGCCTGAACTAGGGCTGCAGACATATACGTACATCTACTTAAAGATTTCCAGTCAGAGAAAAAATGGGGTATCTATCTTTTATTTACAGAAACAAAAGAAATGTAGGAGTAAAAGATCCGAAAGGGGTTTCTCATTGGCCTGATTTAAGAATTGCATATTTATTCCTTGAATAATTACTGTCAACAGAATTGACTTGGCCATTGTCGTGTGCAACAGATTACAGTAATGAAACCTTTATTCAGTTATTAGAGAAAAGAAGAAAAATGCATAGCAGTTTTAGACCATGTGATTCAATACTCCAATGAAAGAATGAAATTGAAACATGTGGTCCCATACCTTAAAAAATGCACATTGTAAGAAATACAGCAATTGATACAGAACTCCTACCAGTGGACAGTAAGTACTTATTTCACTATTCAAACAATTGATAAGTAAAGTTTGTTTTCCTGCTAATAAGGTCAAAGTAAGGTATGGGAACCAATGTAAGCAAGTGATAAAAAACGGGCAAATAAACTACATGACAATGTTGAATTATAGCTATTAAAGTTACTCATACAATTCAGGACACCACCAGAAAGGCGCAAGTTATGAGTAACATGGGTGTCCTTAGGAGTAAATGTGCTATAATAATAATGAATGAATTTGGGCTGGGGATTTAGTTCAGTGTTGCCTCTGCCTGCCTTGAAAGTGCAAGGTCCTGAGTTCAATCCTAGTACAAAAAAAAGTTTCCTAAACGTGTGACTTCTCACGAATAAGAAGCTTACAGCTTGGGCTGGGGTTAAAGTTCAGTGGTAGGGCCCTAGAGCCCTTCCTTAGCACATATGAGGCATAAGATATCATATATATTTTTTGTGTTCTATTATTTGAACGAAAAATAGTGCATAGAGCTATTCTTTGAGCGGGATGGGCCATGTTGGAATAGAAAAACCAGTTTGTTTTTTATTTTGAGTAAGTGAAAAAAGAGTCAGGCATAGAAAGATACACACTCTAACCTTTCTCATAAGTGAAATCTAATAAGGTTGATTTCATGGAAGTTGAGAGTAAAAGAGTAGTTACAAGATTCTGGGTAGAGTAGGGTGGAGATGGTGGGAGCCGAAGTAAGATTGTGTCGGGAAGTGCAGAATGTTAAAACTTTAAAACGATGAGCATGTTAATTACTGTGCTGATCATTTCCAATCTATGTATGAATCAAGCATTATAGTAAGCCACATATAAAAATGAAAACAATATGTATAAAATAAGCATAAAGTGTAAAAATTAAAATAACAAAAAGTATATTCATCAAAAAAGTTTTAGATGTGCTAATACCTAATATAGTTCTCTTTCAGCATGAGACCTTTAAATAATAATGTGATTATTTAAAAGTATTTATTTAGATTAGTCTAATTAAAAATATATGTTATATAAAAGTAATGTCTGTTTTTTCTTTCAGTGAAAAAAATAAATGCCTTTTAAAATGAAATTGCAAAAAGGATAGTGAATTTAAGAGAAACACTTGAATTCAGAGACAGCAAATTATGTGTTTATTTATTAATATATCATTTATCCACTTTTAAAAAGACTATGACAAGAAAACATTAAACAATTCATGGTCTTGCACAGTTTTAAACAGGAAGATATATGAATATACTATTCCTAATTGAAATTTGCATATTTTGAGTTGAAGCTGTATCACAGTTAGACTAGATTAGCAATAACTTATCTTAATTTGCCTTATTATGCTTAACAGCTTGTAAAATATAGATAGAATAATATTTAGAAGATGCTCACCTTTCTCTATTTTGAGGTTACATTTGCAGAAAGAAATAACGTTCTTCATTTATCGCAATCTTCTATTTAAGGGTAAATGCCCCCAGAGAATTACCAAGGTCCTGGTCCTGCCCGCTGAAGAATGAAGCATCTTTGCAAGAATTAGAATAAGAGAGACTAAAAGCATGTCTCAAAATAGGGCTAAAGATGAAAGGGCTTTTGAACTAAATATTACATTAGTGCTGATATCAGATTTATATACAATCACAAAATACATCATCATTTCAAATTTGTGGGAAGTAAAGAGAGGCCAAACTAAATTTTGTTTTCCAAGCTGCTGTTAAAGTTATGGCACGAAACTAAGATTGTCTGATTTCTCATCATATGTTGTATCATTATGTTTAGATAACCACAATGCAAATATTTTTCAGGTATGATGAACTAAAGCAGTCATGGAACAAGAAACAGAACACAAAAAGTATGAAAGATATGAAAGGTGACTATTTGGACTCTAGTTATTTTTTTTTAAAATATGAAATAATGTGATAACTCATAAATAGAAATCAGACCTAGGTGACTATCACAAATGGAACTATAAATCTTAACTCCACAATATTTCTAATTCTGTCTTTTGGTAAATAACTTTTCCTCTTCTAACTTTAATCAATCAATCAATAACACCATAATATGTGAAATAACAGCAAAAGTCTTAAAACAATAGATTATGGATATTAAACTACACTACAAGATTTACATTGACAGTAAACTATGTTTGAAAATTATTTTAGCTATAACCTTTGTATTAACTGAAATGGTTGAATTCTACATTGTCTGCCAACCTTAATTTGAATGATTTCATTATTAGCAATTCATTACACAAATTCATATTTCGAGTTCATCATTTTAATTGCAAGTTTATCAAAGACATTCTCCTTTGAGACTGTAATATTTATTGGTACAGCTAATAAATTTCTAACTTTGAATGATTCTGTTTCTGAGGTAATGAGGTGACTCCAGTGAGATTTCATTTTGTGCAGGAACTTGTTGAAAGGGTCACCAAAGAGGAAAAATACATTAATGTTTTTTTAAGACCAACAGATGATTGATTATCTGTGTGATTATAGAATAGACTCAGAAATACGATAAAGTTGCTCAAAATGATATTGATAATTTAGAAAGTAAAAATGTATTAAAAGCAGCAGTAGTCCATCCATTGCAAATTTTATGTAAAAAGAGATTATAATTTTTATATCCTGTGATATAAAGTCATGTGTACAACTTAGTATTAATTGAATATATGAATGTTAGCCCATACTATACCTTATTTTATGCTTTATTAGTAATTGCTTTTCTAAAGCTCTGTAATGGAATCCAAATGGATTCAGTGAGTTCAATTTTATTCCAGCAGTTTTTCAAAGTTTATTGTGCCTCAGGCAAAATTTCAAGTTCTGTGAACACTGACTTTTAGAAATAAGTTAGAGGGCTGGGGGTTTAGCTCAGTGATTCTGCCGACTGCTTCACAATCACAAGGACACGAGTTCTATCACAGGTGCAAAAAAAGAAAGAAATGAGTTAGGTAGTTTGAAGTTATATATGAAATCTTTACTGATTTTTATTTTAGTGTAAAATAAAAGAGCAATAGATCAGATCCCCCACTACTGTTTGGTGGGAAGGATGGAGAATCAAAGAAAGAGACAAAGCTAACTTTCAAAATAGCAAAGGGGTCTTGGAGGAGACCTGACTCTAGTGAACAGACTCCATGAAAGCTCCACGGTGTCCCACTTTTATTTGCCAGTGAGCATGTACGGGGAGAGGCAGCAGGTGTTTCAGGGAACCGCGACTGTAAAAAATGGGTAGATAACAATTAAATTAATGAGGAACCAGGTTTTCTCTACACTAAAATGCCTAGATAAGCACAATTGTCCTGAGCAGAGGCTGTCTTGCCTTAGGAGTGCTTGGTTATCAGCATTCTGCCCATAACCAGGAAGACAGAGCCTTCTGGGAGGCAAGATAACACCAACTTGGAGACGGTGAGATCTGAGTAATGTAAAGTAGACCCCAGCATTCTTACTTACACTTCCATTGTAGCACTTAACTATGTGCCTAAATCAATCAGACTTCCATTAAATCCCAAAAAAGGAGGGAGAGATGAAAGAATATGGGCGAGGGAGAAGCAGAAGAAGAGGAGGGGAAAAGAAGAGGTTTGGAGGAAGGGGAAACACTAGGTGGTATTATTGCTGAAAAGATCAAGAAAAAACCATTTGTGGAAACATTAAATTGTCTCTGATTGAGTATATTTTATATTAATGACACTTTTCATATGAAGTAAATGGAAATGATCAGAAATATGTGAAACTGAAAATATGATTCTGTAGCATCCTTTTATTTCTGATAGAAGAGTTGAATAATGTAAGACTGATATTTTGTTTTTATTAAATCTATATGTATATAATTAATCTTACATATTCCTTTAATTAAAATATATATGCATGTCTCTCAGTTTAATTTCTTACTAAAGGTTAATCACTGTTAATCACACTAGTGTCAAAATGTTAGGTAGCACTAGGTAAACCCACTGGCAAGAAAACATCAAATTCATACAGCTGTGTACCTAATGGCAGTCCATGCATATTTTAATACTCATTTTCTCCTTTCTGATATGCATATGGCTGCAGATTGCTGTTCATATAAATCTATGAAATGTTATCTGGCAAGTGAACATTTTCCCATCTGGATGATTGGTCATAAAACTCACTTACTATGATTTAATGAAACTAGACACCCACTAGAAAAAACAGTTTTAGCTTTGTATTCCAACCTTGGAAGGTGTTAAATCACTTGTATGTTCCCTAGCATATTCCTTATTTTGCAATGATTAATTTGTGTTTCAAATATAATAAGCTTAGTGTTATGACCCTTGACTCATTCACCATATACTAAATCAAGGGAATTCATGTTTTACTATTTTTCCAGCACTTATCTCTCACCGTTCTGAAAACTCCACCCCTCATGGAATTTATAGGTTCAGAAGAGCTGAATTTCTTAGAAAAAATAAAAAGATTACATAATTTAGTGGAAATTATTACTGGCACTGCACAAAATGAAGCATAGGTTCTATGATTCAATTGTACCGATGACATAAGTGATATTTTGGGGATTAAATTAGAGTTTTCATTGCTTTCTCTGATCGTTTTGGAAACCATGCACAAATGTGCTGTAATGCCTCTCAAAATAAATGCTCATACTGGATCATAAACTGTTCAGCATCTACTCAAAAATAAAAAATAAATGAATACATCATACATATGCACTTTCACCAAAAATGATAATGAATGTGTCCCATAGGTACTTTTCAATTAACACTTGATGAAAGAAATCTTTGTTTTCATGATAAATGTAACAATATTCTCCAGACTAGCCTGTGTCATTAAATTAAAGGAATAAGTATGAACCATGGTGTTGCAATTTTTACAATATTTTCTATAACTTTGTTTTTATGAAACATATCTTTAGTAAAATGAATGAAGGGCTTGATATTAATAATTAAAATACAACTGCAATGTGATTTTCTGCTTATTTTAAGCAATTTAATTTAATAAAGGAAGTGAAATTTTACATAAAATTTGAACTACCATGTATCTAGATATGATAATATTTAAACAAACTAGAATTTTATGCTCAAATATGGTAGCTGTTAGCCTTGTGTGATTAAATTAAAACATGGCTAGTTTGAATTACCATGTACAGTAACTATTGAATTTTGAGGCAGTGGGGAATATAGAACATCTCATTGATTCTATTGGAATATATATTATATTTATATAACAAGATTTTATATCCAGTACTGCTTTAGTTTCCAAGCTTTATTTGTTCTGATATTCTGGAAAAGATGGTTAGGTTTGTGTTTTCCCAGGAAAGATGACTGTGGTTGTATTCATTAGCCAAAGGAGATTTTGCAAACAAAATAAAAATTATGTCAATGCACAAAAAAGTTTGTAAACCGAGATACCACTATATATAGGTTAAAGAAAATATATATTTGAAACGAATTTAGCTTTTTAAAGCTATTTTTTATGTGACTACTTGCTAAAAGACACAATTACAGAAATTTCATTTAAAGATCCTAGTTGGCTCTATGTCTTATTCTAAAATCTATTATTATAACATAATATAGAGTTAATGTTCTCATAGTCTGAACAAAAGAAGCTAGTTTTGGATACAGAGACAGGATAAAATTAAAAAAAACAGAAGCAAACAATAAAAATAGATTGGTCATATCAAAATTGCATTCCTTGATTGTGAGGGTAGGAAGATAATAGAGAAATAATTGTTTAACATCATCTTACTTTCATTTATTTTGGTTGTATTAGGATTAAGACAGGCAACATTTTCAAGCCTATTAAAATGAGGATGTCTGGCAAATTTTGTTGTGATCTTGGAAATATACATTTCTATAAAAGCTAAAGTTTAATGAAAATTTAGTGTGGAAAAACTCCATTTAGTTTTTTAACCTAACTACAGCCTAGTGTGCAATTTTAGTCCCAAATAACAGCTTTCTCTCAATATATTTAACATAGTAGGACAATAAAATTGTGCATATATGGCACATGTACTTTCACTAGACAACGGTGAACTAGAGACTTTCTTGCAGTCATTATTTTCTTATATTGAAAAAAAGCAAACATTAATCTCCCAATAACTGTTATTAGTAGCTTCATATGTATTCTGAACATGCCATTGTACTTTGAGTGAAAGATGAAATTACAGCAAGTAAAAGTAAACCTATGAACATATTTGTGTTCTGGTGTATACACTATTTCAGTTGTATGTGTAGTCTGCTGATGTAATATATAATGAGAAATAATTTAGGGATTTTATTGAAAGAACATGTCTGACATTTGAGTTCATAAAGCTCAATGAAGCACAGATGCATGAAAGTTTCTCCATATAAATTATTATTGTAGACACAAAGATGGAAAGGAAATTAGAAATGACTTGAGAAATATGGAGTAATTTAAAAATGTATGTCAGTGAAAGCATGTTGAAACTTCGAAGTCAACCAAGGTTTATGGAACCCAAATCTCAGAAAGACAGTTGAACAAACAATATTTTGTATCTTCAAATATTTCCAGTTCCTAAGTTTTTCATTGATATTATGAAGCCAAGACCTATTTATTGTCTCATTTTTAATATACATAAACTACATGAAGGTGCATTAAAATGCAAGAGCAAAGCAATTTAAAATAATGAAAAATAGATCTGAAATGAAATAGTGATTTTGACCTAATTAATACACAAATATCACTATATTTAATGTGCTGTAGAGCATCTTGACTTACAATGGGCTTATGTCTTGATAAATCCATCGTAAACAGAAAATATCATAAATTGAAATGTTCACTTAATGCAGTTGAATTACCAAACATCATTGCTTAGTGTAGCCTGCCTTACATAAAGAGTGTTTACATTCGCTTATACCAGGACATCACAAGTAGATATTTTAACACATGTTTACCTAGGGAAAAATATCAAAATTAAAAGTTTGATGTTTATTGAATAGATGTGCTTTGGGATTTATTGTAAAGTCAAAAAATCATAAATAAAACCAAAGTAGGTTGGGAATCCTTTGTAATTTGGAAGTACAAGGAAAATTATCCAAAAATCAACCATATCTTAGCTCATAAAACAAGTGTGCCAAATTTCAAAATAGTACATTGGGTAATTTACATTCTTAACATTTAATTTTTCCCTAGAAATATTTCATAATTCTTTTCATTTAAAAATATGATAATAATTCATTTTTTCTGCCTCCTACATGAGCTTTATCTTTGTATCAAGCGAACTTTCCAATCTTTTCACTGTCCCAAATACTACTGTTCTTCTAAGAGTAAACTTGGTTTTAGCTTTATTCAGGAAATCTTTGGGATCAATTTTTCAGAACTCAGTCAAGCCAAATTAGATGCTTCAATTTTTTGTTTTGTTTTGTTTTGTTTGTTTGTTTGTTTGTTTGTTTTTGATGGCTTTCTTTCATTTTCACTTCTTTTTTTACTGGAGCCTAAACCTAGGAAAATTCTGCTTAGTTACAACACCAGTACTTTAATTATATATTTTAACTTTTAGACATCTGTTGCCAAATGTCCCACACTGTGCTCCCACTTCAAGCCCTCCTGCTTCAGCTTTACAAAGTGCTGGAGTCAGAAATGTGTGTCACCACTCATCCCTTCACATACTCAAAGACCGGTGTCTTAGTTACTTTTTTCATTGTGGAGACAAAAATACCTAGCATCCTTAGTCAAAGGAAGTAGGTTTATTTAGCTCCCAGTTTGTAGAGGTTTCAGTCCATTATCATTTGGCATCGCGGAGGAGAAATAAGTCTTGGTGGGCAGAAGATAGCAAAGCAACAAAAGTCAACCACAGCTCTTTCTATCCCTTATATCTTATCCACGTTACACAGGGCAGGTATCACTCACACACACACACCCTTTGTCTTAAGAGTAAAAAAAAAAAGTATTGAGATAAAGAAAGCTTTTGTCTAAGAGAGAGTGTAAGTGGGTTGCCTGCTTACCCCACTTCTCCATTAAAGCCACGTGGTGAGGCCGGTAGAAAATGGGACAAAGATACAAGGCTGAATGGAAAATTACAAGATGGCCATGACCACGGGGCAAAACCAAGACTAACCAATGAGGTTACAATACAGGGCCTGCCTCGCAAGCATAAGGTCCCAAGTTCAATCCTTGGTACAAAAAAAAAAAGAAAGAAAGAAAAGAGTACAGGTACAGTCACTCAGGTAATATTGATTAATTGTGGGCCAAATCGGGGAGCAAATCACTTAGCAAAGGCACAAGGATATTCAGTAAGGGTGGGGGTCAGGGATATTTCCTGGAAAGGCAGGGGTAAGACTTTGCCTCCCCCATCCAGGTGATTGAAACTTATTTAGAATATCAATCACTGCTATTAATCCCCGGGGAAGCACAAATAATCTTAGTACCCTTGAGTTTAGCCTTGCACAGTGAATTTATCCCAGCATCCCACACTGGAATGCAGCCAACCCTGTGAAAAGTGCCCCCCATGACTGCATAAGGCTTTGGGGGCACATCTAAACAAAAGACATGACACAGAGATATTTTTTTACATTTTTACATTTAATCCCAGTTTCTATTGCAAATCACTTGTTCTTGCAAAAATGAGAATTCCTAGAGATACATAGTCATACATTATATATTAAATAAGTATATTAATAGATTAATATCCAGGAGATTTCTGTATTTCTTGTGGATTCTAATATCATATGAATTCTGACATTTTAGAAAGGCATTATAAAATTTTGGGGACTTTGGTAATAACTGTAAATAATTCTCTAATAAAAGGATAACCAAGAAGATAGTCAATTAATTTGTCTACTGGAGTAAAAGATATGGTTTGCTATGAAGCAAGATAATATTAAAAGTGATTTAACCATGAAAGAATTAAGAAAAGGATGTGATTTAAAAAATGATACCTAAATCAGAGGTATTTTGTTTGTTATTTTCTTTCTTATTTGTTTTATTTCTTTTTAATTTTATTAGCTTAAAATAAAATTTCTCTGCAATAAATTTCTAATCCATCACTTTTATGGCCTTGTTTGCATTAAGTTAGTAGAATTAGCTGAACATTTACATTTCTAATTCCTTGTTTAAAATTGTACTATAGCATAACAGCTTTTTTTTTTTTTTTTCTAATACCTAGGATCAAACTCTGGACCTTGTACTTGCCAGGGTACTGTGCCACTAAGCTAAATCCCCAGCCCAACAGTTAATATCCTTTTTTTTTTTTTTTTTTTTCTTAAAGTGGAACTATTTCTTCCCACATTGAGTTTATTGGTACTTTTTAAATACACAGTACAGTTACATTTATCATTCGGATCTTGCACCTTTACATGATTTATCTTGGTTCTCAGGTTTTCCCCATACCCCTGCCATCCCCTAATCCCCTCCACCCTTCCTATTTACAAAGACTTTGTTTCCATTTTTTCCTTTTCTCATATTTTTTCTTTGCCCTTATTTCCTTTCCCCCATCCTTACCACTTCCCCTACACCTTTAGCCCTTTTCTTCCTATTTCACATTGTCAATTATACAATGTGGATTTTATTTATACTTTTAGTTTCTTATACCAGAGAAACTATTTGATATTTACACGTGTGTCTTAAAAGTATGGCCTCAATATGCTAATATTCTAATGTTGCCTTCAATATACAATCAAAGTCTTGAAATATTTTGTATTCAACTACTAAATTTATTTTGTGACTTTCATAATCCCAAGATATTCAAACAAAGAAACATATTTATATTTCACCATATGTAAATTCAGAAGGGATTATGTATCTAAAAACGTCCTTGTTTAATGTTTCAACAAGGTAAAATTATTATGATTTTCTTCTCAGTCTCCAAACAAAATACCAGATATTAAAGTTTGAAAAAAGAAACATATATAAATATATGTTTATATGCATGAACTTATACAATAGTGAAAAAGTGTAAAGACAATTAGTAAAGAATAAAATAAGTAAAATAAATCTAAAAATATCTAACAAAAACATGAAGTGTTGATCACACTTGTTAGTATTAGAAAAGTATTCAATAAAACTATGAAATATTTTGTCTTTTGTGCCTGACTTCTTCCACTTGACCTCCAGTGCCACTCATTTTGCTGAGAATGACATCTTTCTAACAGTGAATAATAATTTCAACAATGAATAATATTTCATTGTATTTATGTCACTTTTATTCATTTGTTGATAGATAGGTACCTAGTTTTTTTTCCACTGGCCTTGTACTAGTGCTGCAATAAACAAGGAAATGTAGTTTCTTTCTTGACCTACTCATTTCTTAATTTTGAAACAGTGAAATATAGAATAGTGGTCACTAGAGCTTAGGAAAATTGTAATAAAGAATAAAGGGAGAAAGTATAGTTAGTAGGTATAAAGTCACTGTTGGGTAGGGAGAATAACTTCTCAGTTTTTGTAGCAGAGTAAAATAAATATGGATGACAATAATTCAATGTATTTCAAAGTAGCCTCCTAGTAGAGAGGATTTTAGTTATTCTAAACGTTATGAAATAATAGATGTATAAGGTAATGGATAGACCAATCACCCCAAAACAATCCTTACACATTATATATATTTATTGAAATTTCACAATATATCCATAATATGTACAGTTTTGTGTGTCATTTAAAATTTTAATAAGGGAACTATATGATCCTAATAGTTTTGTAAAATGTAAAAAGATAGGTGATATCTAGTATTCCTGAGAACACAGAATATTCTAATTCATTATGTACCAAGAGCAATACAAACTGGTACAAGTATCATGAAAAGAAATTTGTTTTAACAATAAAATTAAGCATTTTCCTACCCTATCATCCTTCTGTCATACTCAAGTGATTGATCTGTGAGAAATTTATTCATATGCCATATACATAGATGAATAAGCTAGAGATTACAGTAGAAATGGAGAGGTAACTGCTAAGACTTCATTATTCTGCAAATGCATAAATATGATGTGGTCACTATCTACTCTTTATTAAGGAACAGTTAGAAGTGACACAGATAAAAGCTAAAGGTCAGTTTGAGTTTTTCAAATCTAATAAAATGGGAGCCCAAATGTAATACTATTTATTTAAATTAAATATCTACTCAAACAGATGCAATACTTTGCATTGTAAAATTACACTTGTGGGCCCATGTGTGGCATATGTCAGACATATATTAAGGCACATGGAGGTAAACAGGAATGGAGATTGGCTGTTAAGGAAATTATAAAATAAATGGTTTCAGGGATCTTGCAGACTCCCATAATATCAGCCTTCTCATGACTGGAAGCTGAGTTACAAACTGAGGTGGCTGTGTTCACTTCTTCATGAGTCAGTATTGACAGGGCTGCTCAGTGATGCTGAGAAGAAGAGACAATTGTTCCTTATGTCATGACGTACCGAGTCAAAAGAAAAAAAGCTTGGGAACACTGAAAGAATGTAGGTGGCACTTGGGCTGTAATATTTAAGGATGCTTAAATGAGCCATTGTATTTCAAGTTATGTGTAATTTAGACCTTCTTTGCTTTCAACATACACCTAATTTCTGCCTTTTTCAGAATTGCACCTGTTCACAATAGCATTGTATAAATCCAAAATGTATTTGGATTCACTGGCTTTTATTTACAGAAAGATATTTTAGTTTTCCCATTTTCATGGAATGTTGTGCATTGACATATTATCTTTTCAAATAGAAATCCCATAAAATATTTAAAATTATGGATCAAAAGTTAAGAAATGACCCGGCAGAGACTCAATCTAGCCTCTGCAAAGGTCTTCCTATAAAAATTGAATCAAGTTCCATACCTTGACTTTTACTAAAGTAATGAACTTTAAACTGTATGTTAAAAGGACTTTTGCAGCTGCTCGGGGGTATTCTAATCACTTAGCTGCAAAGAATATTGTGGATTTGGTGAAAATGACTTTATTTTAGTACTGTAAGCATATTAACTTAACTTTTAAAATTATTGCTCATGGTATGAAAGAAATGATAGACATGCAGAAAAAACTCATAATTGAGAATTTATGTTTGCTTTTAGGATTATTTAAAAATCCTTGACAATTCTTAATGTTTATATGTTAAATTTTACTCTGTTATTTGTTTGCCTCAAGGTGGATATAATTTATTTGATTCTACATTTATTTATAATTTGGAAAAATACACTAAAAATACATTTAAGTGTATGAGCTATTCATACTTTATGCCTGTTATATGCTTTATGTAAATATAAAAGCTTGTGGATTATACTTTGGGAGTCTCAATAACATGACTTTGATTTTATTCTTTCACTCCCTTTTCACTTGTACGTATGACATAAGTGTATAGAAAAGACATTGCACATGCATGATTCAGTAACTATTACCATCTTAGAAATATTAACAAAATCCTTTGGTCCAGAAAACCACACATATTTGTATGATTGATTTTTATTGATGTTCATAAAAGATTTAGAAAAATGGTCAGATATACTCCCATGACATGCAAAACAGATTTTTATGTAAAAATTATTCAGATTAATACACATTATAATAGAATTATTGAGAGGTTATTTAGCAGTCACAATTATGTATTTGGAAACAAACAATATAAGCTAGCTTTTCATTAAATTATCATTGTTGCACAAAGTATTCAGATCTATTCACTAGTAAAACACATTTTGTTTCTCTTTAATATAAATTGATTTACAATTTGTATTTAGAATTTTTCTTTTTATCTAATAATATTTGATGCTGCCTTTGAAATGTAAAGTGATTAGAGGTCACGAAAGCTGTTCCTGTATTTTCACACATTATTCTGTAAATTAGTTGAGCACATTGAATGGAGCATTACAATAGTTACATGTTACTCATGTTACATAGAAAATGAATTTAATTGAATGAAGCAATGTATATTATATAATTTTATTTTTCAGTAAAATAATGCTAACAGTAATTTTGTGTTAAGGAACACAAAACTAATATATAAAAGCTGTTCCTGTATTTTCACACATTATTCTGTAAATTAGTTGAGCACATTGAATGGAGCATTACAATAGTTACATGTTACTCATGTTACATAGAAAATGAATTTAATTGAATGAAGCAATGTATATTATATAATTTTATTTTTCAGTAAAATAATGCTAACAGTAATTTTGTGTTAAGGAACACAAAACTAATATATATATATTGAATTGAAAAAAGTGTGTTGTTTTTACTATTATTGGTGAATTGAGTGGTTTAGAGCACTTATAATTTACTTGTTTTGGCTATACCTAGAGCTACTTCTTTATGCTGTTCCATCTTCACAGACAGTCCATTTAAGAGCTGGATTCATGTAGAGTCAGTGTTCCCTTTTAAAGATAAAACAGAATTTTGTAATTAAATAATAAAAGAAAAATAACAGTTATTACATTGTGTATGATTATTTGCAATGTAGTGACCCAGAGAAGAAGAGATAAACCAAAAAGATTTTTACAATAAAGAAACAAATAATAACAAAACTCTTTCTTTTCAAGCAACAAATATTAACTAGTAGCATGAATGAACCACCTGGCCTATTTTTTCTTACTTATTCCTACCTGACAACTGCTAACAGCACTCCACCCAAACTCCCACAGTCAACCTTGATTCCTGTGATATTAAAGCCAATAGAAACTTTATGCAAGTCACTTTACAATACTTTACTAAATTCCATGTTAGCATTTCTTTCCTTTTTTAGTATATAATATTATTTGCCTTTTATATTTCATCTCTGCTACTTCCTTTAATAGACAACTCCTTTCAGAATCCCTGGGACTCTAGAAAACTGCATTCTTAGTGTCTCCATCAGCAGTCCAACACAGTCCCACAGTTGAATTTCAGTTGCTTTCCACTTATTTCAGGTAATATCTGACTGTGAAATATAATTTTGAAACAGGTAATCTCGTGTATTAACCACATTGATGAAGAATATACAATGGAAACATGCAATAACTTACTTCCAGTCTTTTACCCTAGAAACATTTCTTATTTTCTGTTGACATCTGTTCATTTATCTCTTGATGACCTGCAAGGTTCTTTAAAGCATTCTTTGTAAACTGAAATCTTAATTACTTTCTATCCTCTATATGCCTTATTTTTTGTTTTGTTTTTCTTTTTTCCCTTTAGACCCAGACTTGAATCACTTTATCTGATCATAAAGGCAAAATTATCCATTCAAATTCACTGTAAGAAAATAAATTGGCATTTTTCCTTTACAGTAATTACACTGTGATTATATACACACATATTCAGAAAGACACCAAGTCTTCAAATGAAGTGTAGCACCACTATCTTGAGAATTGAATCTCTTTTCATCACTATTTTATCTTCAAACTCTTATGTAGTATATAATATTTGAACTTACATTCTATGAGTCCTTTTTTTTTTTTTTTTTTTTTTTTTTTTTTTTTTTGAGGCAAGGGGTCACTATGTAGTTGAAGCTGGCCTTCAACTCATGATGTTGCCCAGGCAGGTCTCAAATTTAAAACAATCATTCTGCCTCAGCTTCCTGTGTGCTAGGATTATAGGGATGAGCCACCACATCCAGATTCAAGCTAATTTTTATTATAGCTTTTGTCACACTTTCTGTTCTTTAAAATTTGTGGCATTTTGGTGGTTTTTTGATGATTTTTGTATGAGAGTTCTCATTTTTAATAAACTTTAAACATAAAACCATATAAACAGTAGATATTAAGTATGATTGTTTTGAATTAATTGATAAACACATTATTATTGCTAATAAATGAATATATCTATTTTGCAATGTCTAAAAGAACATTTCATTATTTGCTTATTTGGTATATGTCTCCTGTTTATGTGTTGCAATTAAATTTTCCTAGTAAATCACAATTTACCAGTTTTTAAATTTGTATTTGCTTATGTAAAAAGAATCCCACATAATTTCTTACACAGGTGAATGATCTGTCTAATTGTGCACACATGGAACTTAATGTGATTAGAGAAAAAGGCTCAAATACATTGGCTGAACTCACTGTACATTTGTTACAGAGACTTCAAGTGGAGTTTTAATGTAGCTTAGCAATCATATGGCCCCTTTTTCACACATTCACACATTCAGCAATTTATTAGATCACCTCTCCTCTCCCCAAACCTCTGAACTTCCATCTATAACCTGCACCTCATGAACTTGTGTTTTTTTTTTTTCTTTTTTTTGGTACTGGGGATTGAACTCGGGTCCTTGCACTTGCAAGGCGGGCCACCGAACCGCTGAGCTAAATCCCGGGCCTGAACTTATGTTTTCTACAGATAGAGGCCAATAGAGGTTAACTCTCAGACTCCCATCACCAAATGTAACCAGGTATGGCATCTGCACCATATCTTCTGCCTGTTCTTAAATCCTCTAGGAAGAGGAAATAGGAGGTCTCTGAATTTGGGTAGAAATATGTTACTTTTACTAAATTTTGTTTTTCTTTGTAATATGAATAAAAGTTAAATGCAAATAATATTATTTATAACTCACTACACATACATTTTTACATTATAATTGTTATTGTATCATGAAATAGTCTACCTTAACTGAAACTTTTAACACAATTACAAACGTATCACTTTAATTTAAACTATTAATAAATACATTACTGTATAATGTTTTATGTTTAAAATACATATTGAAACATATTTTACATAGGATTGCTTCCATTAAAATCTTAAAAACTTATTTTGAGGGACTGTGGGTGTGAGTGTGCTGTGCAATGAAGATGAAGCAGCTCTGCTTTAAAAGAATCACAGCAGCAATGCATCTGTGGCTAATGTCTTTATACATAACATTAAAGCTTGTCCTACTCTTTCAGGGACATAACTCCAACAAATTCTCCTGCTTACCAGGGTGCGTTTCTCAGAATAATAGGACCAATAGGAAGAGAACTGATTTGAGTCTGGGAAGAAAGAGAGAGCAGCTAGAGGAAGGGAGGGAGGGAGGGATGGAAGGAGGAAGGATTTGTTCACCTAAGTGTAGAGATTACTAAGTCTGACTTCTGCAAGTCACCCAGCAGCAGGCCGAAGGTTAGGGAAGGGTTGTCACAGTCTTGACCGTGATGGAAGGTCTGGGGGCAGAACTTCTACTTGTTTTCTCTGAGTGTCTTAACTTGATTGGAGGATGTCCACTGCCACTGTAGAGGTTAATCCACTTTAATCATGGCCTATTGATTTACATATTAATCATTTCTGAAACAGAAGTATCTAGATCAGCCTTTGTCAGAGCAACTTGACAATTCAGTTTGCTCTATTGCAATCGACTTTCTCACTGTCTGTGTGTTCTACCTTTATCTCCATCCGGTCTACTTGTAACAGAGCAGCGGTTGCAAGAGTAATTCTTTACAGCGATTCATGTCTCCATTCAAAGCCATGCTATAGGTTGGCAAATGTCATCCTCGTTTCACTGAGGATAAAAGCAAAATGTCTTTAAATTAATACAAATCCCTTTATGTGGTTAAGCATTTATTTACTTTCTAGCCTCACCTTCTGCTTTTCTGTGTTACTTGCTTCAAACCACACAGGGTTGGAGGACGAGGGGTACTTCTCCAAGTTTCTAAAACAAACCTGTCAAACTTCCTCGCTAGTGCATTTGCAGCGATCATCTGTCTGCTGGGAAACGCTTGTCTATGTGGTCACAAAACCTTGTTTATGTGGGCTGATGCTCTAGCTCTTTTTGTCTGACCCATTTCTGGTTTTGTCTTACTGAGATGGCCACCGTCTCAGAGGCCCCTGTCTGGGAGTGGAGTCAGGTCCAGGCATGTAAGTCAGATGAGTCACAGTGGAGGCAGAGGCAGCGCAATAAAACGTGAAATGAGTAAAATGCATTTCACAGAGGTCCATAGAGAAAATCACCACGCTTCACAGGACCAAAGTGAGCAGGAAAGCTCTGAACTAGGACGTGTACGTTCAACCCATCAATGGGAAACAAGAGCAACGGGGAGGAGTGGGGAGAGCTCTGGCTAAAGACTTTATTGTGGTTCAGGGCACTACTGAGGGAGGTTTCTCGGGATAAACGCTGTTCTGATTGATGAGTTAATTACGAACTTGTGTTCCGCGGAGGCGTGCTGTGACTCAGAGGTCCCATTGCACTTCTGCACAGCCCATTGCAGGTGTGATTTTTCAGTTGGTGTGAGTCACATAGGTCATATGCAGCTGTTCTTAAGGGAGATGGTCACCGGGAGCCAACTCTATAAGGCAGGAACTGGGACTGACCTCACTGAAGAATTAGACGGAGGCAGAAAACTGGAAATTGTGCCAAAGATGATTAAGCCATTGCTTATGTTATAAGAAAAATAAACTTATACTGATATAGATGACAAAGCAACACATAATTGTACGTACTCACTGTGGTACTTATCACCTCTTCCATACTCAGTATTAGTGGTGCAGTGTATGGTTTCCGCTGATACAATGCAAGTTGCAGTATAGAGAAACAGTTCTTGTTACCTTCTCTTATTTCCCTGAAAAAAATCCACTCCATTATTTCAATTACTTGACATAGACCCTGGTACAGAGTAGATATTCACAAATACTTGTTGAATTAATTAGAGGCAAGCAGCTTTTGTACTTCTGTCTCTGAAATTATTTAGAACAACCTTCCCAGTCTTAACAAATTAAGGAGAATTACTTTTTCTTGAAAGATTCAAAAGGAATAGAAAAACAACTGGATTAAGCCTTAAATTGTAAAAATATGTCAAAATTCTTGAACAAATGAACATGGATTTATCTGATACTACAATGTTGACTTTCTTAGTTGTATTCAAGATTTTGATTTTCTATTTTTTTTCTTTTTCCTTATTTCCTTTCCCCTATCCTTCCCACTTCTCCTACACCTTTAACCCTTCTCTTCCCATTTCACATTGTCATTTATGTCATTAGGATCTTATGTACTATTATAGTTGTTCACACCAGAGAAACTATTCAGTATTTATGCATGACAAACTCAATGAGAAAAAAATAAATTAAAAAAAAAAGATTTTGATGTTGCTATCCAAAAATCAGGTGACTTTTAATTAACCAGAGTAAAAATTTTAAATGTGAATCAAAGTAAGAATTAACAGAAGTGTGCTCTATAGATCCAGCTCCATTTTTGCTTTTGTAGAAATGCTAGCTTGAGAGGCCTGCCATAACATCTGTAAGTGCATGCAGATCCCTGGGAGCTGCTGCATGGACTAAAGTGTACAGCTGCAGGCAGTCCCCAGCCAGGGCCCTAGCCCAATCCCAGAGGCACTGGCTCACATGCCCACTCCAGAGGGTCACCCAGAGTAAAGCTCCTCAGGCACACAAGCTTCAGCCATAGGGTCCCCATACCATTGGCCACAGCTTGGAAAAGAACTACACAGATGAACAAGAAACAGCCAGAGCCTGATAAGTTCATGAAGACCAAAGCCACAAACTTACTCAGACTACAGGAACTGGGTTACACAGCCCCCAGCCAAAGGCTCTCCAATGCAACAGCTACGTAGGAGCCCCAGTGAGAGACACATCTATATACCATCCTAAGAATGCACAGGCCCCAGCCAGAAGCCCACCCAGACAACAGATCAGCTCAGGGAGAGAGAAGTCCACAGTTCAGAACCCAGGAATTGGTGTACTGATGAGCAGCAGAGTGAAGGCTGCTCAGGGGCTTGCTGATAATTTAAGACAATTAGCTGAGCAAAAAGTCACCTCAACAAAGGCAAAGCAGGATGCATCTGTTGAAATGAGAAGATGCATAAATAAGTCTCAAAATGAGACTTGTAGATCACCTAAGGCAATCCCAAAGAGAAACAAGCTGGAACAAACTGATACTCAACCACTTGGACACTCTAAACTGGCAATGATTCAAATAAAATCTGAAATAATTTGTCAGATAACAGCAGGACTGTACCATAGTACGAGACATGATTAATAAATTGAGAGCAGATACAGATAAAAAATAGAGGAGATGAGAAACATGATGGAATCCCAACATAGGAAAAAAATGTAATCCTTAAAACAGATGCAAACAAATTTCCAGGAGATTAAAAACTCCACTGAAACCCCATGCAGCAGAAAGAGCTAATGCAAGTCTATTGTAGCAGAAGCAAGATCCAACAATAAGCTGCATACCAGAAACAAATTTAATTCAAAAGGAAATTCATAGATTGAAAGTTAAAGAGTAGAAAACCATGTGATAGGAACCCCCAAAAGCAGGAGTACCTGTCCTCCTCACAGATCAAGTGGATTTCAAACCAACACTGATTAAAAGAAACAAAGATGGACACTACATCTTTGTAAAGAGAACCATCCAAGAGGAAGAGATGACCATCATTATTATACATGTAGCAAACACTAGTGTATCCAAGTATATAAAACTAATACATATGGACATGAAAAATCTCATACACACTGATACAATAGTAGGGGGACATCAATACCCTACAGTCCCAAATAAATAGATCCACCAAACAAAAAAATAAACAATGAAATACTAGAACTAGAATTCTTGAACAAATGAATTTAACAGATGATTGCATAGTATTCTACCTCACAAAATCAGAATATACATTCTTTTCAGCTGCACATGGATTGTTCTCCAAAATAGAACACATACTCACTCATAGAACATGTCTAAGTAAGTGTAAAAGGAATTGAACTTATTCCCAGTATATTATCAGATGACATTGCAGTGAAATTGGAAATCAATAGCAAAAGAATTTCATGAACACATGCAAATTGAACAACATACTTCTGTTTGTTTTTGAATTTTTTTGTTTTATTTTTTCCTGGTTCTGGGGATTGAACTTGGGTCGTATTCTTGTGAGGCAGACAGTGGCACCACTGAGCTAAATCCACAGCCCAAACAACACACTTCTGAATAACTAATGGGTCACAGAGGGAATTAAAGAAGAAATCAGACAGTTCCTAAAATTAAATGATAGGGAAAATACAACATATCAGAATTTATGAGCCATGACAAAAGCAATCTTACTAGGGAAATACATAGCAGTGAATATGCATATTAGGAAAACAGAGCGAGCTCAATTACACAACTTAATGCTGAACCTCAAGCTTCTAGAAAAAAAGAGCAGAACAAACCCAAAGCTGATACAAGGGAGGAAATTATAAAGTTGAGGGGAGGGCAGAATTCAACGTAATGGAGACTAAGAGAACAATACAAAAAAAAAAAATCAATGAAGCCAAGAGTTGGTGCATTGAAAGAATAAACAAAATTGACAGACCCTTAGTCAACCTTATCAAAACAAGGAAAGAAAAGGCCCAAATACATGCAACTAGGAATGGAAGGGTGAAATTACAATGGACCCAGTAGAAATCAAGAGGCTCAT
Source organism: Fukomys damarensis (assembly GCF_012274545.1). NCBI lineage: Eukaryota > Metazoa > Chordata > Mammalia > Rodentia > Bathyergidae > Fukomys > Fukomys damarensis. Next base: position 22,231,366 of record NW_022900913.1, on the reverse strand, counting down.
TAATGCCTACTTTGAGAACCTATATGGCAATAACATGGAAAATACAGAATAAATGTACAGATGCCTAGATACATATGAATTACCAAAGTTGAATGAAGATGGCCTAAAATTTCTAAATGATGCAATATCAATCAATGAAATTGAAAATGTAATTAAAAACTTACCAACTAGGAAAAGCCCAGGTCCTGATTGCTTCACTGCTGCATTCTACATGACATTTAGAGAGGAAGTACTGCCACTACTGTTTAAACTCGTCAATGAAAGTAAAAGGGAAGCAATACTCCAAGTTCATTACTGGAAGCAAACATAACCTTGATCACCAAAGCAAAGAAAGACCAAACCAAGAAAGAGGACTATAGACCAATGACACTAATGAACACAGATGTAAAAATCCTTAATAAGATACTGGCAAATAGAATGTAGAAGATCATCAAGAAGATCATACACCCTGATCAAGTGGAATTCATGACAGGGATGCAGGGGTGATTCAACATATGCAAATCAATATATGTAATACACAATATTAATAGAGCCAACAACAAAAATAATATGATCATCTCAATAGATGCATAAAAAGCATTTGACAAAATCTATGCATTTATTACAAAAACCCTCCAAAAATTGGAACAAATGGTCTTTATCTCAATCTGATAAAAACTATCTATGAAAAAACCAACAACCAATATCATACTAAATGGTCAAAAACCCCTTCACACTAAAATCAGGAACATGACAAGAATGTCCACTGTCACCATTCATGTTCAATATAGTTTTGGAACCAGACACAGCAATTAGACAAGATTAAAAAAATAAATGCTTAAGTAAAATTTTCATTATTTGAAGATGACATGATACTCCGTAGACGAGCCCAATACCTCCACCAAAAGTCTTCTAGACTTAATAACCAAATTCATTAAAGTAGTTGGATATAAGGTCAGCACAAAAAAATCAATAGCTTTCCTGTACAAGGGAAACAGACACACTGAGAGAGAAATGGGGCAATCAATTCCTTTTACAATTTCATCCAAATATTGAAATATCAAAAAAATCACCTTAACAAAAGAAATTAAAGACCTCTACTCTGAAAATTATAGCACTCTTAAAAAAGTAATTGAAGAGGATATAAGAAAATGGTAAGACATCTGGGTAGGTAAAATCAATATAGTGAAAATGGCCATACTTCTAAAAAGGCTATATAAATTCAGTACAATCCTGATTAAAATCCCAGTACCATACTTCAAAGACCTTGAGAAAACAATCTAAGAAATCATTTGGAACAAGTAGAGACCTAGAACAGGAAAAGCAATCTAGGCAATAAAGACAAGGTTTGGAGTATCACAATCCCCAATTTGAAACTATGTTACAAAGCTACTGTGATAAAAACAGCATTGTACTGGCAAACAAACAGATCTCATTTACCATTGGAAGATATTAGAAGATGCAGAAACAACTCCAGACACACTCATCCACTTCATCTTTGTCAAAGGAGACAAAAACCCTCACTGGAGGAAAGAGCCTCTTTAATAAATGGTGCTAGAAAGACTGGGTTTCGACTGCCAAAGAATAAAACTAGGCCTATATCTCTCACCATGTACTAAACTAAAATTGAAATAAATTGAGGATCTAAACATTAAAACAGAAACACTAACCCAGCTGAAAGAGAGGCTAGGTAGACCTCTTGAACACACTGGTATAGGAAAAGATTTTATGAACAAAACCTCAGTTGCCTATGAAGTAGCACAAACAACAAGTGGGATCTCTTTTTATTAAAAAGCTTCTGCACAGCAAGAAAAATGACCAACTGTGTGAAGAGACAACCCACACTGTGGGAAAAACTTGTCCTCAGACAAAGGTCTTCTATCTCAACTATATAAAGAACTTTAAAAATTCAGACCTTCCAAATTTAAAGACCCAATCAAAAAATGGGCATCTGAAATGAACAGACATTTTCAGACAAAGAATTAGAAATAGAAAATAAACATATGAAAAGATGTTCAACATCACTGGTCATTGGAGAGATCCAGATGAAAACACCTCTGAGATCCCACCACACCTCAGAAACAATGGCTGCTATCATGAAATCAACCAATAACAAATGCTGGTGGGTCTGTGAGGAGAAAGAAATCCTCCTCCATTGTTGGTGGGAGTGCAGATTGGTGCAGCCACTGTGGAAATCAATACGGAGATACCTAAAAGAATTAAGATTGGAGGTCCCATCAGATTCAGCTATTCCATGTTGGTTATCTTCCCCAAAGAATTAAAACAATCTACCACAGTGATATATGTTCATAGTATCACATATGTGTGATAGATAAAACTTGGAAACAGCCCAACTGCTTGTCAACAGGAGACTGGATAAAGAAAACACATTTTGTTTTGTTTTTTGTATAAAAACAGCCATAAAGAATGAGAAACTAGAGACATTTATAGTTAACTGAATGCATATCGAGGTGATATACCTCAGTGAAATAAATAAGACACACATGTGTAAATACCAAATAGTTTCTCTAGTGTGAGAAACTGAAAGTATAAGTAAGGATAAAATTTATAATATATGATGTGAAATAGAAAAGGTGCAAAGGGAAAGGAGAAGTCGGAGTGATAAGATACCAAATAGTCTCTAGTGTGAGAAACTGAAAGTATAAGTAAGGATAAAATTTATAATATATGATGTGAAATAGAAAAGGTGCAAAGGGAAAGGAGAAGTCGGAGTGATAAGGGAAAAGAAAGAAGGGAATGAAGTTAATATGAGAAAAAGTAAAAATGAAACAAAGTCTTTATAGGAGGGATTGAAGGGAGGCCAGGGGAATGGGAAAAAAGTAAGAACCAAAACGGATTATGTAAAGGTGCAAATTTCCAATGATGAATGTCATTATGTTTTATACCTTTTCTATTTTATACCTTAAATGTACCAATAAAAGTAATTAAAATAGAAGAACACTGGCTTATTTCACTTTCAAATTATCGGGTTTAATTGGATACAAAATAATTAAATCTTTCTATTTTCTTCTTTTGTGATAATACTTTGGCTCTGTGAGCTTCCATTTGTAAACAATTCATTTTACAAAAGAAAATCATTTGGCAAAATTTTGCTCCCATAGAAATTCTGAATCTGGTAACAAACACGACCACATTCATCTTTCTCAAACAAACACAAACACAGCCATCACTCCCAAAATTGTAAACCAAATTGAATTTGTAAACTGAGGTGCACTGAATTCATAATTTCTTTATTCTGTTGCTTCTTTCCTATTTCCTTCGCTTCTTTCCTATTCTAATCTTAGCTACAAGAGTGAGTGTATTTCCTTTTCTAGAAATAAATAGTGCTATTGATTTGTACCCCAGTACAACTTCATCTAAATACAAAGGCTTAAGAGATAATGCTGGCAATAAATGGCACTAATTTAAATGCTATATGAAACAAACATTAACTGCTAAGGAATGTGACATGATTTTGCTGTATTCCAGATTATTGGTCAAGCTAGAAATGAAACAGTATTTTGAAGACTTAGAAATGAAACTATGTTTTACTTCTCATGTTTAAATATGACTGCCTTACATATGCTGAAATTATCAGTAACCCTTTTTTAAAAAATCATAATTTTATAAGACTTTAAAAGTTGCTTTCAGGAAATGGAAAGTATGTTTAAGCTAGTATTGGGACAAGTAGAACCCAATCAGAATACCTAGGAAAGTAATTTTACTGTGTATTTGTTCAAATAAAATGGTGACTATCATAAGTAATATGGTAATTATCCGGTTATAATGAGCATGAGCACCCAGTTGGAGGTTTACATTGATCCTCAACACATATCACTATGCTTTAAGTATAAATTTCACTTATTGTCTGTGCATTTTTGTCATCTACTTTGTATCTGCCAGATATATGAATATTTTCATTATTTTAGCTTTGATTTTCTTCAGATTCACTTCACTGATTTATACAGTATTTCAGTTATCTTATGTGCACCTGTAAGTTGAAAAATTTCCTGCGGTTTTTTTTTTTCTTTATTTTCTTTACTTTAATGATACTTTTAAGAAAGTACTCTGAAAAGCACTAAGTTTTGACACACTATATTTTCTTTTGTTGGAGCTTGGCAGCAGCCTTCATTTTGAATTTGTTGAGAGTTCATCACAGACACCACATCTGAAGGGGCATTAGCTCACTGCCAAGATGAAAGTACACACTCAGCTTCAATTGGTGCATTTCATCTCTCAATTTAAAGGGAGCCAAATATCATCTAAAAATACTCATGTGCTGGGAAAGACTTTTGAACCACTAAGCTTTATCACATATGCATGGTATCTCACTTGTTAGAGGATTCCTTCCCAACTTGCCCGTGTTTTGACCACCAGGAAGGAACATTCACAGATATGCTGGCACCTGCTTTCTAGTTGCAGCAAGCAGGGAATTAACAGCTGCCAGGTGAAGATAACACTCACGCTTCATCCTGAAACTTTTCACATACTTCTCTTATTCTTTCAAGAATATTTCCCACTGACATAGTCCACGACAGAGCTAACAAATCTTTAGGCAGTAGACAATCATGAAAAGTAACTAATGATAGTATCTTTTCACTTTGCTCTTTTTAAAAGTCTTGACTGTGGCTTTGTTTATTATATTTCAAAAGTTAGAAGTTCATATTAGTAGCCCCTAGACCACACTATTCTTTGAATTTAACACCAAAAATCTTGATTTCATGAAACTATAATATTTTTATCAGATTAGAAAGTTTTTGTATATTAAGAAAAAAATGTGTAACAGTTGAAATGATGAGTCCCACAATTCTTTTTATTCTGAAAAAAAATTTTAAGTTCAGAATTTAAAAAATTATAAATAGAGTCCACATTCAATTCCAGGAAATGCACTGAAATTCCAGCACCTATTCTATTTGTTATGTTTCTTCAAGGGCTGTTACTTTCAAATAATAATAACCATAAACATAGAATTAAGGCAATTTTGCTGTAGATAAAAATGTTGCAATTTCTTAATCTTCTTTTTCTCAGCAATTGTTTTAAGTCTTTTAAAATTCTAGTGTGCAGATTTAATGAGGATTTTTTAAAACTTGTTTCACTTATTATGCCTTTATTTTTATTGATTAATATAATCAATATAATATAAATGACGTCAATGGAGACAGCAAAATTATTTGCTTTTGCATTAATTTTATACAGAGACTAATTGAAGACATGATGACATACATAATAAATTTTGATAAAATTTAAATTCAATAAACATATAAAAACACATTATCAATCTCTTGTCCACAAACAAAAAAGCTGTTAGACTCCTATAGAGAATTACTGATTTTTTTTTTGTATTGCTTTTGGAATAACAAAATTTTAAACTGTATTTTATCCTGGAAAATAAATGTACTTTATTGTCTCCTGATATAGATTTTGAATGTAAGCAGAGATTAAATTATTGAGATCTAGTAATTTTTTGCATAAGATCTTGCATATATAGTGCAAATTTCTTTATTCAAAAGCTATTAACTGAACTTTGTGTCATCTTCTTTCTCATGGAAAAGCACAACATTCATTAGCTGAAGTTAAAGAAAATACTGACTAAAAATTTATATTGTATTAGTCTACTCAGACTGGCACGACAAATAACAAAATGAAAGAAAGCATTGTTCTCAAAATTCAGATATTTTGAAGCATAGGCTTAGGGAATGTCTTAGTCACTCTCCTAATCATTGAGACAAAATACTAACACCAGCAATTAAAAGAAAGAGGGGATTCATTTTGGCTCGTGTTGCAGTCTCCAGTCAGTTGACTCAGTGCAGGATGGCATGGCCCAGGGGCTTGGTAATGGGACAGTTTGGCTCTTCAAGGCAGGCAGACCGGGAGGGGCTGGAGAAGAAAGATGAATCCCTTAGGGAATACCCTTCAATGACCCACACCTCAGATCAGAGCCCACCTCACAAGAGCAACCCAGCTAGGATACTTCTACAATCCAATCACATTCCAAATTGCACCCATTATTTTATGAGTCTTGCAGCCAGGCTGGGAGATCTAAATATAAGCCATAACAAGAAGTCCGGATTTTTATAATATTCGATGCTTAGATCAATGCAGTACTGGCTGGATTTCTGCTCCTTATTAGGATATTTGATTAGGGTATAAATTGTCATTATTAAGGCCACTGACATATTTAAATGGCTTAACTAGTACACTTTAAAAGTTTGGTGACAATGTTATATTGCAGGTCATCACAATTTCAAAAGCCACTCCTCATGGAAAATTCTAAAGCAGTATGTTTTTACGATTTTATAATTGTTCAAAGGTATAGCCTGGGAAGCTATGTGCTGATCACAATATGATATCCAAGATAGAAAAGTGTAGAATTCCATTGCTTATGAAAGAAAGAATAAAAGCTTATCATTCTATTAAAGGTGCTGTATCAGCTCTATCAGAATACCTTGGTCTTTCCTGACATACAGAACAGTAACCGAATGTGCACTAATTGTTAGCAACTTGATGCTCAGCTAACATTCTACACAATACATACTGCGTGCAACATAGGTGGCTAATTTTTAAAGATTCAAAGGGAAATAAGGTATACTGCCTTGAAGGTATCTGTATTCTAGTATGAGAAACAGAAGTGAAATAAATTACATACTTATCTAAAAAAGCTGAGGCAAGCTAGATTGTTCACTAAGTAAACAGGAAGTTTGTTAACTTTATGGCTAAAATGAACAAAAATTATAACAAAAACAGGAATGGATCTTACAGAAGGAACCAAATGATATAGGCAGAGGAATTGTGAAAGTACAACCTGCTATTGCTTACATGTGAAATATCTCTCAAGGACTCATGTACTGAGGGCTCACATTCGCTCTGCTGTGATGTCCTGTCCCCCTTCAGATCCATAGCAATGAAACAATCCGTCATGGACTTAAACTTGTGAAACCATGAACCAAGAGAAACTTTCCCTTATTTATGTTATGGCACTGTTCTCAAACATGGAAAACTTGCCTACTACACATGCTTAATTTTTTTTACAACAATTTTCACAAACTTGCATATATCTGTATATAATTCACCCTGGCTAGAAAAATGGCAAATAACTGTGTTTAAAGAGTGTGGTGAATGCAATAATGAGGATTCGTACTCAGTAATAACAATGAATTAAAGTGTGAACAAGAGAGTAGTATCCTCACAGTTGTACTTTGAAAATAAACATGTATAATATTTTCAGTGTTGGAGAATAAAGATACTACAGAGTTGGAGCACTGAATTTCAAAATAGTTCAAGTGCCAGAAAATCAAGGCTCACGTTAATGTAAATAAATCTGTAACTAGAAGCAGAGGGTAGTGTTATAAAATAACTTGAGAGGCTTAATAATTAGGTCATGATGCAAAGAGCAGTGAGGGGAAATCAGTAGCAAAAGACTTGGACTGCTAACAATTATTTCATTTAAAAATTTACACGGGTTGGCTGTGGTTTTCATGAGTGGGTTTTGTTGTTTTGTATGTGTATCTTGGGAGTTGAGGGTGATTCTCTTTTGGTAGGCATTCAGAATGGCACACAACAAGAATTATGCTATAACTAGTACAGATTGTGTTTTGAGGAAGAAGTGCTGATAGTAGGATATGTTGATATGCATAGAACTTAAAGATTAGGTATGGATAGAGTTACAGAAAAAATATTTAAGTGGATGAATATGCCTAAGGAGTGAATGTCATATCACCCACAACAAACAAAATCCACACTGAAGCAAATTTTCAGAAAGAAGAAAATCTTAGGCTAATCTGATGTCCATTCTGGAATGGCTTTTCCTTTTCTAGTTTCACTCTAGATACTGGAAAACCAAACACTCGCTTTCGTGGTCTTCATTACTGCTATAAGTGGCCAATGAAACACTGTGAACATAAAAGGAAACAAAAGCAAAATGCTACTGGGAAGCCTGAAGGGAAACTTTTACTGATGCCATCCCTTTCCCTCTCCCTCCCCGTGGACTATTATTAGAATGATTGGACTTGTCTAATGAGTCTAATGGAAAAAACACAGAAATCTTAAAAAGTTGCCTTTGTACCTCTGAATTACTCACTGATCAAAGAGCAGGAACACTCTATTTACATATTTTATTGTCTTGAGGTAATACAAATGGTCTCCCTTTCACAATGGTTTGACTTCTTTTTAAACTCTACAGTGAAGCAAAAGCAATATACATTCAGTAGAAACTGCACTTAGAACTTTGAATTTTGATCTTTTCCCAGGTTATCAGAGTGCAGCACAATGCTCTCTTAAGACCTAGACAGGAGCTATGAGCTGCATCTCCTAGTCAGCCACAGAATCACCAGAAGGAACAGCAGATGCTCTATAGTGTACAGTCCCGCAGTGTTTTTTTTTTTTTTTTTTTTTTTTTTTGGATACAGGTATTCAATAAATTATGGAGATATTCAAACCTTAGTAAAAAACAGGCTTTGTGTTAGATTATTTTTCAAGACTGTTAGCTATTAACATAACTGTTCTGGGCATTCTTAATGCTGGCTAGCTGAAGTATGAAGCCAAGCAGATGAGGTGTCTTATCCAAATACTGTACATTCTCACCTTAAGCCACTTTCAGTTTACGACGGGGGGTTCCAGATGTAATTCCCTGAATCTGGTGTGGTATTTCCACTGAAGCTGTCAAATGAAGTTCTGAACTTCTTCAGGATGGAGTTATGCTATCTATCACCAAGAACAAGTAGTGGGTGAGACAAAGAAGGAAAAGAAAGAAGGAAAGAAAAATCAATAAACTAATGAATAATTTATATCACAAAGAAGTTAAGAAAAAGAAGTTTCAAAATGATAATCTAAACCAAGACCAAAACATAATCTAATTTCAAAATGTGTATTCATATATTATAATTTAGGATTTTTTTCAAAGACATATAAGTTTATAATAGGAAACTCTCATTGTGAAACAGTTTTTCCCAAAAATATAACAAATACTGATATGGATATGTTACACCTATCTATTCTAAGTGGATCAAAACCTTCAATGAAAAGATGTTCATAAGATTATAAACTCTTTGCTCTATTTTTCTTCCAAATCGAAAATATCCCCTGTTGAGGTGTCCTTCCAGAGGAGGGGACTCGGGGAGACGACCGCGGACACAATGAATGACCAAAAGCTGATGGCTAATGGCAAAGTTTATTTATGACACAGGGTGTTACACACTAGTTTCAAGGCCACACACACAGGCATGATCTCAGTGGTTTGATGATTAACAGCAGTAACAGGCAGTGATTAACAGCAGTCACGAGCAGATACACATTGCTCAAACTAAAGACATAACATCTAGATATAACAACATCTGTTTACGACTAAAAGGGAGTGTAAACCGGAAACGGGAATAAAGAAGAGATTAGGGGGTTGCTTGTAGGTCAAGGGACTTGGCTCCAGCACGTCGCCTTCGGGACACCTGTGCCCCTGTGAGAACCAGCATTCCGGGACTCGGGGTCAGCGCTTCGGCCTTCCGTCCTCTCGTGCCCCAACAATCCCCTTTCAACTATGTAAGTAATTAATGCTCTATAGAGAAAAATCAAATAAATAAAATGTTAAAATATATGTTTGATGATTATGGAAACTGATTTGTTTTGAAAAGACACATAATTTTATTTTTTTACTATCAGAAATAAAACACAACATTCATTTATTCTTAAGAGCCATTTTACTTCTAGAATTTATTTATTTTCATGGTGATCACAAGGTAAATAGCATGTGAAAAATGAAAATATAAAGTAGGATAGAGTGATTCATCTTTTATTTCAAATACATTCTTTTCCATGGACCATACTTAATAGTTTAATATAAACCAGAAAAGGCAAATATTTTGAGACAATTCATTTACAAGGGTATTTAATTTAATAACAAATTAATGTCAAAGTAGAACATCTGGCCACCTTTGCTTGGATGTTACTACATTGATTTCATGTTACTGTATTTTAAATATGTTTACCTAACCTGTTCGTCCATTTACTATTGTGAGAATTTCATCTGTGGTGTTTTTAAGTGTTTTCTTTGCCCTCTCTACTGCTGTGTTTCTAGATAATATGTTGACATATAAAACTTTTGATTCACAAAAGGCAAAATACCTTAATATAGGGAAAGTGCACTAATTTAGGAAAGTCTAGATCAATGTCATACAGACTTTGGAACACTGGATGACAAAGCAACAGGGGAATAGACGCCAAAAGCAAACCTAGATATTCTAACAACAGCTTTCTAGCTTCTCCTGGACATTCATTTACAAGTTGCAGTTAAACCAGCTTGCAGGACTCTAAGAGCCAAAAAAGACTGAGCGATGTGAAACCAAGTATCTCCTTGTGGACTGTTATCTTTTATTGGGGGTCTAAAAACCATTAAAAATCATTAAATGTTTATATAATCAAGATTAGGACAGTTATACTCAGATAGTAAAGGGATTTGCTCTAATTGCGAGTTACTGAAGAAATACATGTTCTAGAAAATCAGAAGCAAAATTTGATACAAGAACAGCAAAAGGCTTTGTCACTAACATTTGAAAATGAGAAAACTCTAGTCACTCTGGATTCATGTATCATCTTTTTTTATTAGTTTAGGCCCTTTTTTAACTTAAATATCTTTCACCAGTATTTAACTGTTTTATAATGTGCCCAGGAGGGTTCCTATTTTGCCGCCTTCATGTAATGGAAGATTTGGGAAATTAAAAAACCAATTCCACTGTAATTATTAAACAGACATTATCTAAATTATCCGGGAGACCCTGGGTAGTAGCATTGAGTCAAAGTCTAATGGAAGTTAAAAAGGTTAACTAGGAAATTTTGGCCCTCATTCTCTTCCATTTCTTTAGTGAAGTGGAAGTGAGAGAGATGAGCAAATGCAATTTGTCATCAGCACTGATTTACTCTGCTTTTCCATGAGCCCTTGCCTTTCTCTAACATTACAACACTATGTGGAGGCTCTGTACTTGTCTGTGTGTGTATGTGCGTGTGTGTGTATATATATTTCCAACGTAATTTATTATCAACAGTAATATATTGTATTGGAAACATTGTTGAGTTTATCATTGTTGAGTTTATTAGAAAGATAATTGGAAATATAATTGTTTAAAAATAACAGATAGTTCCTTTAGCCAAAGTGCTGCACTTTATGCATTCACTACCATTCTGCTATAAACACAGTGATGGATATTATGTAAAAGAAAAGTTAAAACCGAACTTAAAAGGATAATGAACATCCTCAACAACAACAAAAGCAAAAATACCATTTGCACCCCCCAAAAAAAAATAGAACAAAGCTGAAGGCAGGAAAAGATTGCTTGAAAAGTACATTTTTACAAAGTGCAAGCTTCTGGTTCTGAATTCAAATAATTTGACATATATGGTGAGCTGAATGGGAAACGAGAAAGATCATCATTACCACAGTCATCACATTATCATAATCAGAGTTATTTCAACACAGACTGCATTTCCTGAAAACTATTTAGCTCGACACAAGAGGAGGCTTGCAATTTTTTCTGTGTACAAATATAATCCAGTTTAATTGCAAATATTATCTGACCCAAATGTCTGGCATTCAATTAAAAAAATTATAAGACACAAAAGTAACGGGACCCCAGAGCACATCATCAAGAAAGAAAAGTCATGAAAGGAAGATACTGAGAGGGACACAGACTTCACAGTCATTATATATAGACTTAAAATACCTAAGATAAATGCATGAAGGAATCTCTTGGAGAAAGAGGAATAGTGTGTGACATAAGAAATTAAAGAAATTTACAGTCAAGTCAAAATACTTGAATTAAAAAGTGCTATACAACAAATACATTGTTTTTGGCTTATTAATAGAGAAAAAAATGAGCAAAGATGAAAATACAACTAAAATTTAATTAAAAACAAGCATAAACGTAAAAGTAAGGGAACAGACAACCTAAAACTGTGGGACAATACCACATACTCTACTAGGCATATAAACACAGGCAAAAACAAGACATGAGATAATTAATCAGCACTAAAAATATCTTAGGGGAGAATTTTAGAACTTTTTAATTTATGAAAAAAACCAACTCAGATGTCTATGAAACCCAGGATACAAAGAAGTACAGTTAGAATTCCTTAGAATGAATGAATATCATTGTAACAAATAAATAATAAATGTTAGCAAACAATGGCATGACATACTAAAGATCATAAAGGAATAACTACTCAATCTAGAGTTTTAGTGAAACTATCTTTCATAGCCACAACTAAAACTAAATATTTTGTTAAGAAATAAGCTGAAAGAATTTTTCTTACATAAATAGTAAAGGAATTTTAAAAAGATAAAAATTATTTTTCCCTAATTTTAAGCCAGAGAAAATATATCTCTGATAGAAACAGATTTCTACAAAATCAGTCAATAAAGGAGTAAAGTTCATGATGCAGACTTTACATTGTATTATACCACATGCTGGCTCTTGGTCATTAATCAAGTAGTAAAAAATTGAAGTATAGAATGTTACACAGTGATTCTATAATTAATATGGTGTAGTGATATCGAAACTTTATTTAATCATATCCACTTTTCAGTTGTGCCTGGGGTTAGGACTGGGAGGAATCAGCCCCTTCTACAGTTTCCTCCATGACCTAACTGCAGAACACAGTTCCTTGGATCTGAGTTTAGGACATCTAGTCTAGCACTGGATGACGGGAAACATATATAGGATGTCTCTTGATCCATCTGGAATTTAATATTTGCAGTCCAAATTTCAGTCTTTAGAACAGCCTTAAAAACTGGGCTGAAGCTGTCATACATATATCTAGTCTTCAATTTATAAATGTTTTTCAGAGAACTTATTTTCCTCTGCACAAATTCTTTCTTCTACCAGGCCAAATTAGTAAAAATAAGCTTCATAAATTTTCATGGTCACTTGCAAAGGCCATCATTATACTTTTAGCTACTAACATTTTCAGGTGACCTGTTAAATGTTCTTCTCCTGTAGTTATAAAAATTAAAAGCTGAAGCCATGGGCTCGGACTCCTTAAGATGCTACCTCTCTCAGTCATTTATTATTATTTTTTTGTTTACAGTTCCAGATCAGTGAACTAATATGTTAATTTACTTTTCTTTTGTATACATTTCCCCCATCCTCCAGAATGGTTTAAATGTGCATTACCATTCAAAATTCAGATATAGGAATGTAGAATCCAATGTAACAGTGGTAAGAGGTGATTATTCTTTAGGAAGTCATTAAATCATGAAGGTACAGTGCCCAGAAGTAGAACTAATAGTCTTTGAAGAGTTCCTGCAAATTATATGATTTTATTCTTCTTTTAAAAATTCTGTGCTTACATAATCCATTTTCTTTATCCATTCTTCCATTAATGGACAGCTAGACTTAATGGCTAATTTTACTCCATTTTCTGAGAAATTGTACATATCTTCATTTACCCATTTATTAATCCATTATTTGTGAGTTTTTGCTGCCGATTATTATAAATTCCTCATAATATGTTGAACATTAGTTCTTTGACAGAAGAATAGCTGGCAAATGTTTCCTTTCATTATGTAGGCCACCTTAAGTGACATAAAATAGACTCATAATGTCAAATAGTTCATGTTTTACTCATGTGTAGAATAAGTATGTAAATAAGTACATAAATAATAACATTGAATAATTGAAATAGCATGAAATTGTTGAAGGACACATAGAGAAGAAGAAAGGTATCAGGGTAATTGGGAGAAGGCAAGCTGGATAAAGAGAGAGTAGAAGTGATCAAAATATGTTATAGCCATATACAAATATTCCCAAACAAGGCCTACTGTTATGTATAACTAATATGCCTCAAGGACACTAGCTAGGCCCTTTAGACTTTCTGTTCTTTGCTATGTGAGGACAGAGCAACTGGACATAATATAGAAAGCAGGGAGTGAGACATCAGATGCTAATCATGCCAGCACTTTGATTTTGGACTTTACAGCCTCTAGAACTAAGAAAATAAATTTCTGTTCAAAAATAATCTACTCTGGTATGTACATACATGCACAAATATATTAGTATATAGCTCTTGGGATAAAAGAAAATTGATATAAGAAAAGATAACTACATTGTGACTTATACTTTAATATTGAGAAATCCATTATATAGTACAGATTCAGATTTACATTTGTGAACAAAAATCTAATAGCTTATAAATCTCTTTAGTAGCTAACAGTCTAAATCATTCATTAATCAACTTTAAAAAATGGAGAATGGTAGAGTGTTCTCATATGAGCAGGACTGCTGATATGGAGCTGTGTAGGGTAGAGTAAAACAAGAAAAGAGAATTCTTAGTGATTTCAGATATTGTATAGACTAAATTCTCATTATCAGAAAATGTGTATAAATGAATGCCGTGCAAAGACCAGTTAACAAATTCAGAGTACAGTGGAGTGATGGATGAGGGCTAGAGAAAAATTTCTGAATGTTAGTTTCATAGAAGACATTCCCTGAGGAATCCTGAGCACAAGAAGCCTGTTATCCTCAGGATTGGTCAACTTCCTGTCTTTGGAACACAATCCCTGACACCTACAACTTCAAGGAGTAAATAGTTCGGTTGCCTCATGGTTTCAGAGGATTCATTCCATGATTACGTAGCTCCAGGGAAGGAACATCATGGTGGAGTGGCACAGAGAAACAAAGCTGCTGCATTCACAGCAGCCTGGAGCTGGAGAACAGAGTTGGAGATACAGGGGCAGGGGCCAGACACAGACCACGAGATTACACAGCTTTGAACCATGATTACACTTTGAATCACCTCCTGGACAAACACAGAATTGTTGTTTATTAATTCCCTGGTTGTCCTTTAAACCAATCAAGTTGACATAATTTGAGTATAAATCGTCAAGTGTGTGATATTACAATTATAACATAGCTAGAATTGAAAAGGAAAAAAATCAGAACTTATGACATGGAGCAAAAAAAATTTCTGTTTGATGGTAAAGGCCTTCAAAATTAAATTATAAACAAAATATAATTAGTGAAAATAAATTCAAAGAAGCTATAATGAAGAAAGTAATAAACTTATTAGTTAAATAATGAAGTGTAATGCCCAGGGTAATAACAGAGAGATTTAAGAGAAAGGTAAAGAAGATTAAACAAGATGAAAACAAAGCCTGAGAGGGAATAGCCCAGGAAAATGTAAAATTTTTTTTTAAATTGTAATTGCTCAAGAGAATAGCAAGAGGATAGAAATTATAAAGCAACACAATTCTTAAATAAGAGGATTGTTTAGCATATATAGAAAAATGGACACTAATACAGAGGAGAGAGTAAAATTTTAATTAGAAAACAGTATAAAACATCAATGTCAATTTTTTAAAATATAGATAAATTAATATGTATTTAAGAATACAAATTTGAATTTGTATTTCAAGAAAAATTAGGAAACATCAAAAATCATGTCCCATAAAATTAAAATGGTAATTTCAAATCTCACAGGTGAAAAGAAACTAGGACCAGATTCCTTTCAGATTTTTTTTTTTTTTTTGTACCAGGGATTGAACTCAGGAGAGTGCACTTGAGAGGCAAGTAGGTGGTAACACCCCTAAGCTAAATCCCTGGCCTCTTTCAGATTTACTAAAAATAGGTTTTAAGCTTTTAAATCTTTACTATCAGATTTTCAAATAAAATTGAATCTAAAAAATGTATCCCTTGTATTTTAGAATATAACTGCGTACAAACACACACACATGCACAAATACATACTAGTCGCAAAACTGAAAGGAAAGGTGTATGTTCATCTAAATGGATAACCAAATACTGTCAGCCAGTAGACAGGTTTACAAAGGCCTAGAAAATAGTTGACACCCCCTAAAACAAATGTAAAAGGTGACAAAGAAGAAAACAAAGATTGACTTTACAGAACTCTCCGTCCAGCAGACACCATTTTTGTAAGTACAGACATAAAAAGCAGCAAGACAAAATTGACATAATAAAATTACCCAAATCATAGATATATTTCAGTGACAAAAGAGAGAAGGGTGAAGATGAAAATAGGAAGAGTTAAGTCAAGATACAGTACTACTGGACTATAAGGTACATTTGAGAACTGTAAGTAAAATTCCAATAATACAGTGTTTCATAGGATGAACAGTTCCACATCCAGTTAACTGAAAATGATCCAGAATTGCAAAAAAGACTTCCTGTAAACATTCATTTACTTGCGATACAGGCACAATTTTATAATGCACTTAGCTAGTGGATTAGTGAAGTGGTTTTGCCAGAAAGATTCAGCTTGCCAATTAGTGTTTTTAATAAGTTTTTCTGTCAGTCCCTAGAACTCGATTTACCTCTTCCCATATTGTAGTTTGGAAGCCATTGTTGTAGTGGGTTGCAATTCAATCAAAGTAAAATAAGTCCTACTAAAATAAGTCCTGTTATAATATTTAATGAATTCACTCAACAGCTGATACCACTGGTGAGGCAAGATAAAAGAGCACACAGATATGAGTGTACATAAAACAGATCAGAATATTAAAATGATAAAGCATAAGTGGAAATGTGCTCATATAGAATTGAACAAAGATCTATATAATACATGTTACTGTGTTTGAAGTTTTAATGAGAACTGCATGAAATTCAAACTAACTTGCTTTTATACTGTGTGATCCACGACATAATTTGCAAATTCTGTAACTTTGGTTAATACACTACAACCTATAAGCAGTGCCTGTATACTAACTGACTTAATTTATTAATGTAGCTCTGCCTTATGGTACATTTTCTCAGTAAATTCTATATCCGTGTGTCATAGATAAGCACAAAAGGAATATAAATGTGTCAGTCATGTACATCTATGCACTGGTAATAGTCTATAGATCAGAACAAAACACAACTAAGCAAATCTTAACTGAGCAATACATTATCCAACTTTCATTGCGTTTGAACTTAAAATAGAGAATTTAAAGTCAGATTTCAGATTTAGTGAGCACTGAATGTCTTATAAAACTGACATAGATTAACTTTGTCCAAGGTGAGATTTGTTTTTCAACATTCCCGAATACTTTTATGGTAGATATGACACAACAAAAGTCTGTGTTTCCCTTCTGCTTTACACAGCTGCTGTCAGGAAGTGGCTTTTCTGCTGGCAGTGACATATGCTTCGATGCTTTGCATTCATGGCAAAATAATTTTTCTCCAAGGAAATGTGAACAGAAATGATAAAGACCATTTCCATTAAGTTAACTGGGAAGTTGTCTCCTTACTCTTTCTGAGTCTGGAAGGGTTTGTGGAGGCACAATCTGAAAGTAACATGGTCCTTGACTGCTCTTAAACAGGAAACATCCCACACATGACAGAAGTAATCATATTTGCCCAGCTAAATGAGAGAGAATTAAAACTGTACTATGTCAAATCACTGACATTTTCCATTTTATTTATCTATTTACTTACTTTACATTATGGAAAGTTACTATACAGGAAACAAAAAATACATAGTTAAACAGAATTTTTCAGTATCCCCGGGATTATTTGAATGCTTGCTAGATACATTTGCAAATTAAACTCCTAATCAAGCCTTATACCATGAAATTCAACATATGTATAAGCATTTCAATTATGCATATATAAAGAAACAAATACAATTAAAGTTTGAATGTTAATATTGATAAAAACACCATAAAACAAATACATCCCCTTACATACTTTCATTTATCCTCCCTGTCTACACTCTGTAAGATGAAATGTTAAACAGCAAAACATATTTTGTTTCTCTGGGGGTTATTTCACTTTATCTTTTTTTCTTTATTTGATCCTATGAGATGCCATGGGAATCTTGGTGCCTATTATTAATAATACAATGTGTAATCCTAAGGGGAAGAAAACAAGCTGGTAATACAGATGGAAGGTATGTGATGAGAATAAGCTGCAATTTAGAAAGGCTTCAGTAAAATCATTTTGCAGAAAGCATAAGAATAAAAGAGGTTTCCACACAGAAATCTACCATCATATAAAGTTAATTTGAAATAACTTTTCTTTGCTATTACCCATTGATAGTTGGAGGCAGCATGACTAAACTATGCTAAAATATGAGTGAATAAATAAAAGCAAATGTGATATAATTTAATTATTCCTTGAATAATATTTATTTACCAATTGTATGAGTATCCCAATAAAATTGCCACATGTAACTTCTGGAAATTCATTAGAAGAGGAAGGATGATTTTGGAAAAAAAAAAACTTCTGTGATAACAGGATCAGAAAGAGTTTACTGACAGAGAGATTGCACTCCACCCATGGACACACTCACCGGGTCAGAGAACAGGTGTGTATCCCAAACTGATACAATCACAATAAAGAGGTTAAAGATATGCCATGTACAGGAACCTAATAACCTCCACGACTATAAACATTGTGCTTCATAAGTGTGAGATTAATAATGTTACCAAGAAGAAATGAGGAAAGAAGATTCAGAGGGGGAGAAAGGCAGGATGGAAGGAAGGGGAAAGGTATAAAAAGAGAAATCAGTGCCTATTTGTGCCCTCTCTCCAGGATGATTGTAAATTGTGTGTATTGCAAATATGTACTACTAATTAATAATAATATAGAGAATTAACTTATTAAAATTTTCCCAAATGCCTTTTAAATGATACTTCCTCATGTCCTTGGGTGTTTAATTATAAAATTTTGAGCTCTGGATAGGCTCTTTTTTTCTGTGTGATCTCTGTTGCGCTTCTGAAGTGGGCACTGAGAGGGATGACAGACATCGTCGCTCACCTTCTCAGGGGTGTTTGCCGGCCTCTTTTAATGGGTTCTCCTGTCCCCAGCTTGGGATAGGACTTTCCATCCTTTCTGCTTTACCTGACTTCATTTGTGTTCCATTACTCAAAATCCAAAGAGTATTCTAGCTAGTAGAAATAAAAATACTTGTGGAAGCGAAGTCAATTTTCTATTCCGGTAATTCCTTGAGTCATTTATGTTATTTGCCTCGCAGTATTACATCAGCAGTATTTAATAAAATCAGCAGTCTATACTGGAGATAAAGGACAGATACCTCCTCATTTTTTGGTCTTTAAAGTGTATTCTCTGAACTATGTGGAGTTATTTCAGTATTAGGTATAAGACTCTTCTTAGACTTAAAAATAAGCAAGTAAGGGAAAACCTCCCTCTGTTCTAAGTGGTCTCATTCCCTTGTTCTTGGCTATGCATAAGAAAATTACCACAGCCATACTTTCTTTCCTGCTAAACACATTTATGAAACTTTACTGAATGTGAAAGCTATCATTTGTGGCTTTAAACTTCCTAAAAGTCAACCAACAAATTGTAAAATTTTGTGAAATATAAAACTATCAGTAATAAACTTTTATCTTGAGGTTATATACTCCTTAACCTCCAAAGACACACTCAACTTTAAATTGAAGAATATTAAGTTATCATGTAATTAGGTCACTAACACAATTTATTAATATTTCCTACATTTTGGCAATTATGTTCTTACTTGGAGAGAAAATATGGAAATTTTTTCTTACAAGACATATTTTGGATGGAATTACAATATTCTGCTTAGTTTATTATTTGTGTACTCTCTTCGTGAACAACTATAAGATTTAGGCAACAAGGACCTAGACTGAAGTTAAGTGTAAGGAAAAGACTGGTTCTCCCAAGCCATAAATCTTACCCTGCTATTGGAAGAGAGACAGTCATAAGCAGAATACAAGACTCTTAAGGCTAAGTATCAATGACCCTGTTGTTCCTAGTCTAAATGGATAGTAAGCAGTCCAGAGACTGAGTCTGTAGATTCCTGTCCAGGCAGATTCCCAAGCTGGAGCCTATGACCCAGAACAGGATGCCTCCTGGAGGTCATCTTTCTACTCTTGCTTGGCTGCAAACTTGGGTCATGGAGAAGATACTTAGAGTTGACACCCACAAAAGTGTGCTGGCAACATAAGTTTTACACAAAACAGCACTCATACTCAGAGATGTCTCTAAGAAAAATGGAAACTAAAATATCCTCTATACATATTTTACACCCGCTGGCACTGAGGATCATATATACAATAAAATTTTTATATCCTTAAGATGTCATTTCACTATGTTCCAGGATGGTCACTAAGTACTGGACTCAAGCAACCCTTTTGACTGCTTGGATCGCTGGGATACCAGTTGTGCCACACCAGCAATTCTTTTTTGAACAGGAAGAGCACAATAGGTTTGACAGGGTTGTATTTTGCCATTTCTATCTCCTTTTCCTTCAGAAACTCATGACTCTATGTAGAGGGCCAGCTCTGCCAGTTAACCGCAAACTAAACCTGAAGGCTTAACCTGAAGCACACGTCTGGGCAGTGTCCTTCATCCACACCCAAGGAAGAGAGCACTACGTTCAAGTGTGAAATTCCCAGGAGTCCACTCTGGAATCCATCTCTTCCGGAGAGCTCAATTATTTTTCATTTTATTTTCCGTGATTGCAGTTAGGCCGGTTTCCAACACCCCTTCAACAAATTTTTCCCCTGGACAAGTGGAGATCTGCTACTCTTGGCAAAACACAGGCAATTGGCATGGGGAACAGAAATAGGGCACATGCTTTACAGGTCTGCTCTTTCTCAGCAGCAGCAACCCTGGGTGAAAAAAGGAGGGGTAGATTGACCTCCAACCCAGTACAGTGACAGCTACATTTCAAAATGTGTGTGCTCTGCCTCCGTCTTGTTCATGCTCCACCCAGAGCCCAAAAACACTCACAGAGTCATTCTGTCTCCATCTCACCTAGGCCTCTGGTCCCTAGGTCACCTGAGTTAAAGCAGCCACTCCACAGTGAGGCTGTAGCAGGTGAAGGTAGTGCTGAACACAAAGTCCACAGCACTGAGTCCTCTGTGATCCCTAGGAAATGTCTGTGGTGTTCACCAGAGCAAGTTCCAAGGCTGTTTCCAACTTCATCCTCCATGGTCCCTAGCGATAATACATTTCTTATGATTTTACTGACACACACAAAATTTATGTCTTCATGAGGTACAGTGTGATGTTTTGATATGAGTTAACAATATGGCATGATTTAATAAAAACAAATCTGACGTTTGAAATTTACTTAATTATTTTTAAACAAGTAGTATGTTATTATTGACTCTAGTCACTCTGCTGGGCAGTAGATGTCAAAAGCTATTTGCATAGGTTTAATCTAAAATGTCCCCCCAAGGACTTATGTATTTGGAACATGACTGGATCACAGGGGTGCCATCCTTCAGTGGATCAGACCATTGATGAGTTCAAAGCCAAAACTGATAGGAGGTGAAGCCCAGGTAGAGCTGGGCAGAACTGTAAATTGCCTTTGGAGGGCGCATCTCGCCCCCTGGCTTTTCCTGTTTTCTTTTCTTCCTGTTAGCAGAGCACTAGCACCCTTCCTCTGCTTGTCTTTTCTGCTAGGCTATTGCCACCTTTGGGGCAGTTGTCCATGCAATGAAATCTCAGACACCACGAGTCAAAATTAATACTCACCTCATTAAGTTGTACTGCGGTTATAGAGTATTTTGTTTCTGATCTGTGAAGCTAGAAAAAAACACTATTGAAAGTTTTTGTGCGTGCGTGTGCGTGTGTGTGTGTGTGTGTGTGTGTGTGTGTCTGTGTCTGTGTCTGTGTCTGTGTGTAGTTCTGGGGATACTAACAATGTCCTCATGCTTACCAGGCAAATCTTATAACATCGAGCCACATCTCAACACTCTAGCTAAGCTTGTAACCTTTATTTAACAACTCCTTCTTACTCCCCCGCCCACTGGTTCTGCTAACCACCAGTCTACTTTCTACTTCAAAGAATTCAACTTTATTAAATTCCACATGTAAGTGAGCTCATGTTATATTTGTCTTTATGTGCCTGGGTTATTTCCTCTAGGAAAAATATGATAAATGTAGCTGAAAATGATAGGATTTTCCTATTTGGAAAGACTGACTAGTACTCTACTTTATACATAAATTATTTTTTCTTTATCTATTCATTAACTAATTGGTAGCAGTCATTTCTATGAATGATGAAGCAAAGAAATGGGAGTGCAAGATCCCTCAACATATCGATTTTCTTTATTTGCATATAAATGCAGGATAAGGGTTATTAGATCATAAAACAGTTCTCTCAAGTGTTTTTAGAAGCAATCCCACACTGTTTCCATAATCTCCATGCTAGGTTACCTTCCATATCATCAATGATTCCTTTCGTCCAGTTTTCTTTACTCTTTGTCCCCTTCATCACTTATCTTTTATCTTTTTGATAGAAACAATTTCATTGGGTATAAGGCAGTGTCGAGGGGTGAGATTCTCCTTCGCATGATAATTATTACGGTGTTACCATGTTGTAAATCTGTAGCTATTCATCATATATGTGTATTTTGAAGTGTTTTCTTCAGATAATTTAACCATTTTTATTAATTGGAATTTTCTTGTTTTGGCATTGTGTGAGTTTCGTATATTTTGTGGATATTAGCCCCATAGCAGATATGTTATTTGCAAGTATCTGCTCCCATTTTGTCAGTTGTCTTTTCACTTTATTATTCATTTCTCTTCTCTGTAGAAACCTTGTAGTTTAACAAAATCCTATTGAAAACTTTCTTTACTTTTTAATTTTTGTGGCCTATTATTTTCAGAGTCATATCTAAAGAATCATTAGTAGATCATTGACATGGAGATTTTCCCATAAGCTTTCTTTTAGTAGTTTTACATTTCAAATCTCATATATCCAAGTGTTTGTTCCATATTGAGCTAAGTGTTGTATATATTATAGAATAAAGATCGAATTCAAGTATTCTGGATATAGATACTTTAGTTTCCAAACATCATTTATTAAACAGATTGCTCTTACTATATTCTATGTTCTTGACTTTACCAAATATCTGAGTTTATTTATCAGCTTTATTCTGCGTTGTTCTATATGTCTTTAAATTGTGTTAGAGCTCTAATATTTGTATGTTAGCTTTGCAATACAGTTTGAAATCAGGGAAGACTATGATTTCAGGTTTCGTCAGAGCATTAGGATTCCATCTGAATGTAAGGATTTTTTTTTACATTTCATTGAAAAAATATATTGGAATTCTGATTGAGATTGTATTGAACTGTAAATCATGTTGTCAGTAACATTTTTTACTATTTTCTATTAGAATGTCTTTTATTTATTTCTCTTGCTTAATTGTTCTGGCTAGAATTTTCCCAACTGCTTTGCTAAAAAGCAGTGTAAGAATGAATATTTGTCTTATATCTGCTCTCAGAAGAAAAGCTCTGAACTTTTTCCATTGAGTATGTGAATTTCATGCTTGTCATATATGACCTTTATTGTATTTATACACATTTTTGTGTATTGGTCAGGTTGGTGTTGCTGTAGCAAAATATTGAAAAAGACAGCTTAGAGCAGGGAAATATTTTGGACTCATCGTTTCAAAGTGGATTCATCAGTCCACAGCTAGCTGGTCCAGTTGCTATGGGCCCACGCTGAGGCAGAGCATCATGATAGAGTAGTGTGGTGGACAAAACTGCTTTTCTCACTGTCCCAAGAAACAGAAATAGAAGGAGACAGCCCAGTCAGAAGTGTCCTGGAGACAAATACAGTCCCTAAAGTTGCGTGACCCACTCTATTGTATTAATCCCCACCTCCCATTTCTATTACCTCTCCATAATATCACTAAATTAGAAGTTGAGAGTCATTATCATCCAATCACCTCCCCAAATCCTATCAGCCACCAAGCCTTCATACCACCAGCTGATTAGGGGATATCTTAGAACCCCGCTGTGACACAGTCTATACCTAATCTAGTCAAAGTATGTATCTTGGAAAGGTATTAAATTTAGTCGTTTTTTTTTTTTATTTTCTATCTGTTAGATTACTATATGATTTTTATCTTTTAGTATGTTAATGTTATATACCTCTCCTTTTTATTGTTATTCTGATGTTATGGTGTAGTCCACTTTGGGATGGATTTTCATTCATTTTGCATCATGATAAAATAGTTTTGCTATTAGTTTTGCCTTTGTGTGTTTGTTTCTGTACTGGGGAGCGATGTCAGGCCTTTGTTCTTAATGCCATAATGGTAACCTCTAACTCCCTGGAACTTCTCTAGGGAGAAGCTCATATCTATTACTTGTGGCAGGGCTTTTGACTACATCTCCAGGTGTTTGCTGAGAGGACTCAGGTGTGCTCCTAAGTAATGTGTGAAGAGGGTCTGATTCTGGGTGGACAGTGGTTAATCCAGAAAGAAGTACCCAGGAATGACTATACCAGCCAGAAATTTCAAAAGAGAATAAATTCTACATGTGCCTCACGAAAAAACATTAGTTTTGATTTTAAAAATGTAATAAAAATGGTTAGAAGGAATAAAGGCCCAGCCTTTGCCACTGGTATGCAATTTTTAAATTCTTTTTCAATTGATCCATGGAGAGATACAAAAAAGGAGACTGAACACATTTTGGTAGTGAGGTTAGTAAAGTGATTCCTTGCCTAACTTCTTTTATATTGCATAAATATCTCAATAATTGGTCCTTTAATGTAGCTAAGAGGTTGATTTCCAAGTAGCTGATAAGATCAGTCACTTTTTCCCCTAGCTGATACTGAATTTATATTGAATACTGCTGACACTTCTAAAAACATTGAAACATCACAGGCCAAATAAAGTCTTATGTTATTTATATATTGCTATGTAACAAGATCTCACAAATGTATAAAACAACACGCACTCATTTTCTCACATTTTATGTGGGTCAGGAATCTGAGTGTTCCTTCGGTGACTTCTCTCCTTTAGCTTCTGGTATCTGTCATCATGATACTGATCAGTCAGGCTAATAACTGAAGTTTAGATGTTCATATTATCTTCAGTACGATTCACTTTTCTCTGAGGTGTTTGAAGGAGGATCTGGGTTCCTTCATGATGCTAACCAGAGACTCCCTCATTTCTTTGCCACATAGCCTCATTGACATGGCTACCAACTTCATTAAAGCCAGAAAGAAATTCTGTTTGCAAAGTAACATCATATGTAGATGACTGGGAAATCTGGTATCCCAAAACAGAGTTTGGATTCTACTGATAAACAGAAAGTCACTAGGCAGCTTACTCTCAAAGTACAGAGATTACACAAGAGCATCAATACCAAGGAGTAGAGATAATTGGGGTCAAATTAAAATCTAATTGTTGGGCCTGGGATTTAGCTCAGCGGTTCAGTGGCCTGCCTTGCAAGCGCAAGGACCCGAGTTCAATCCCGGTACTCCCCCCAATGAATAAATAAATAAAATCTAATTGCTAGAGTTACCAAAAGATCAGTGCTCTCTGAAGCTTAAACCAGTCTGGTATGGCATGGTTTCAGTTGCTGTTCAAATTCAGATATTTCTACAACTTTGTAGCTAGAAACTAAGATAATACTTACATATCATGCACTGTTTCACCAGAAAAAAAAAAAGATCAGATCAATCTTTCCAACTTTTTTAAATTTTAGAACTTGAAATAAATAAATAATAATAATAATTATTATTATTTTATTTTTTGGGGTACCGGGGATTGAACTAGGGTCCTTGAGTTTGCAAGGCAGCCCACCAAACTGCTGAGCTAAATCCCCGGCCCAATAATTATTATTTTTGTTGACTGAGGAATGTCTTTATTTGTTCTCACCCAAATAAAATAAAAATCTACTCTTTGTCCTTGATTCTGTACTTTACTCATGTTAATTAATATATTTAGTAATATAAGTATTCTCCTCTGCCAGTTACATAAATTATGAGTACTTGTAATTCATCCTTAGCTGAGTTATCAGATTGAGACATTATTAATGTATCAGCAATAAATAAATAATGATAATTTTGATTTTAAATTTGATTTAAAATCAAATGTCTTCTCATCCGATGGTACGGATTCACAGGAAAATTTAAATATTCTGTATGGGAGCACAGCAAATGTGTATTTCATTTCATATTACGTGGTATAAAATTTGTTCTAATTTCTGCAATAGAAATTAACAAGAGAGTGTTATTTAAATCCATTTCAAAGTACTAATGTCCCTTCTTAATGTAAACTAACAGTGCGTCGGGCACAGATGACTGCGTTGTAGGGATCCCTTTGTGCAGGACCTACTGGCCTATAGTTAGTTCACTTGCAGGATCAGCCAGATTTTATTACAACTCCTATTAGACTATGAAAAATAAATGTGCAAATACTTTTGCACTTGCATCTAATATATTGTTAATTAAAACTGAAATTTCTGGATGTTTTCCAAGTTAACAGAGGTTATTTTAAATTTTGCACAAGAGGGAATTTAAATAAATGGAATTCTGAAGATCCCATTTTGAATACCTAACCATAGTGGAATATGGGATCAAACTTGGATTACATCTGTTTTTTTCAGTATTTAAGGTAAAGAAGAGTTCTCTATTTAAATATCACATATAGGCATTCTAGTACTATATTTTAATATTAATAAATGTAGAGGGCTTCAATAATACTAGTTCTCATTTTAGTACAGTACTCCCCTGATAAATATATTTTATCCATTTGGTTGATGTACTATATAGAATTCAAGAGGTCATCATCTTTCACTGGAGGGCATTTTATATTTGTAATATTTATATTTTATATTTTCAATTAGAAGACACTGCATTTGTGAAGGTAACTTCAAAGTATAAATGATAAATGATTTGAGTCTGGATTTATCAGTATTATTAATGGTTAGCTTCTACTTATCATGTAATAACACCCTTCATTTCTAAAATGATTGAACATTAAAAATGACTTAAAACACATTGAATCAAAAAATAAAAGGAATTTTTTTTATGCTCCCAAGTTTTTAAACTTTTTCAAATGGTATCTACTGTTGTTAATTTTAAAATATTTTCCATGAGACCATTCATATATTTTTTTACAATTATAGTAGCTACATAGTATCATATTAGAATTGGAATCTATAAGTGGCATCTATTACGTTTAATACACATCAGTATTTTATTACACGATACAGTAATAAATATAAGAAATATGCCCAAATATGACCAGATGACTAGTCGCTTGTGACAGCAGCTGGCCCGACAAAATCGTTATAAGTTTTTTGTTGTTGTTGTTTTGTTTTGTTTTTGTTTTTTTGAGACAGGGTCTCACTATGTAGTTCAGACTGACCTGGAACTCACTATGTAGCCCAGGCTGGTCTGGAACTCACAGTGATCCTCCCGCCTCAGCCTCCCGAGTGCTGGGATTAAAGGCATGCGCCACCATGCCTGACTCATTATAAGTCTTATGGCAGTATTTCCTTTCATATCTAACTTACTATAATTAAACTTCATTAACACTGTAGGAAATATGAGTTATTCTCCATCTGCCACATGCCTTTTAAAACTCATTTGCTTTAATTTACAAAATCTGTAAACAGCTGGCAAAAAAATATATTTTAATTAAGTTCTTTAGCATCAGATTTGAAGTATATGCAGCTTTGCCTACATTTCTAAATCTTTGAATATTGTCTTCTTTTTCAACTCGGTAATCATACCAATCTCTTTTTAAGTTTTAAGGAAGTGGGTAATTTTCAGTTAACTTGAAAATTAATTTCTGATCTGTAAGTGGTTAAACTTATTTTTATACTTTTGAAGTGTTAAAAGCAGAAAAGTCTTTACTTTTGTTTACTTTTTAAAATAAAAATTCACTTTTTCCTCTCAATTCATTAGAGTCATTTAATTAGTAATTAGTAATTTTCTGGTTGAAATTCCCTTCTTAGCTATGTTTCATACTCCACATACTACTTTTTTCATACTGCAAGTTAGTTCCTCCCCCTACATATGTTTCTAACTGTTCACAATCTTTAACATTAAACAGTATCATCTACAATTTGTGAGGACTTAAGCATGTTTCTAGGGAGCATAAATTGTGATGTCAGAGATATAGATATATATTTTAGATAACCTGATAAGATCTTATATACATAGGTTCATAAATATTAGGAAAAATTATAACATTGAAAATAAAAGTCTTTCATTCTCATACCATTACACAGAATAACTCCTCTGATACTCGTTTTGTCAACCAATTCAGTGTTGAATAATTTAAGTCCATTCAGACACTACCCACCTAGAGAGTGTTAGGGTGAAAGGCCACTCTGATAAATATTTCCCCTTCTTTAGAAAAAAAAAATGAGAGTGACACACTGTCTCCTATATTTCTAATTGGCCAAACACAAATCAGGGTTAATAAGACATCTTCTCCTCACATGACTACCTGTCTCATTCGGAATATAAGAAAATATTTAGCCTTTTTCATAAAGCATATTGAAAAAAATACACAGAAACAGCTTGAGAGAAAAAAGCACAGGACAAGGTATAAGAGGAGAGGAATGGAGTTTCCATGCGTTCTCTGATGTGCTACAATCCAGAAATTACCTGAAATTTGCTGGCTTCAGTTTGTATAACGGCTTTATCATATAAGCAAAAGCGATCATATCTTCAGCCCCTGGTAACCAATTCAGCCTTTGTACCGTTGCTCCCCTTGAAATGGAGTTGACAGTTCCCGTCCCCACTTCATCCTGAGGCAAGGCGTGTGCCCAGGAAGAGGGTCCTCAGGGGAAAAAAACGATCCTCCACTAAAGAGCAAATGCCAAGTGTTTAGGAGCTGTGTAGCAGATGCTGTCCGCACTCAATTGTGAAGTTCTCAAGAGCTCTGTGTTAGAACTGGGATCAAAGAAACAATATTTTTCTTGTGCCCTGTCCAACAAGGATTTGAGGAGTTTTGTATAAGAGGACACAGAGACCAAATTTATATTTCAAATTACATTATAATATCACAGATATTCAAAAGGACAGTTAATTTTAACTGAAAATCATTCAATAAATAAAAATCGAGTTATATTTATAATGAAATAGGTTAGTAGATATTCAGAAAACAATACAATGCCCTAAATAAAATTATGTAAACTTGTAAAAACATTTAAATGCATTGATAAATTAGCTCTTCTACTCAAAGGAACTGTGAAAAACAAAGAGGAAGCTTTCTTTTGCGAGTTTTAACAACAGAAGTAACAAACTTGACAAGCTTTAGTTTCCTAGACATGATGTATATCAAGGTATGAGAAAACACTTTCAAAGCCTGTCCCAATTGGTTTCATAAACCTTTTCATACCATACAATCTCACACGGCTGCAACCTCCTTGAAAATGAGAACAAAGTCTAAAACCTTTAATGCTGCCCCATCTCAAAAGATTACAGTAATGTTTTTTTAATTTATATATATACGTATGTATGTGTGTACGTACGTATGTATTTTTGATTCAGGGTCTAGCCATGTACTTGCAGCTGTCTTTGAACTCACTGTGTAGCCCAGGCTGGCCTTGAACCATAAGAGATTCCCCTACCATAGTGTCCCAAGTTCTGGGATTACAGGGATGCACCACCACACCCAGTTTATTTTCTCATTTTAGCACAAGTGAAAGAAGAATTCCTTCAAAAACAATAATCAGAAGAAAATTCTAACACACCTCAAAACCAAGATCACATAAAAGTTTCAGTCTAACAAGGCAGTTCTGAATGCTTCACACAAACAAATACAGGGCACGTCATTGCAGGTGCAGCTTTCCTCAAATAATCTCATAAATATTTGTCAAGGGAAAAGTCATTATCAAAGAAGAAGGTGCAAATGCACGAATGGAGGGTCTTGTCATCAGAAGTTCCCGGTGCTAAAGCCACAGACTCATACTAGTTCATAGTTTGTTCTTAACTGGCTGCAAAGCAGGAAGTGAGCAGCAAATCTAGATACTCAGGACTGCTGGAATTGTTGCCTGACCTCTTTCTGCTGTAAGATCAGTTGCAGCATTCGATTCTCATAGGCACAGGAGCCCTACTAATTCCACATAAAAAGGCTGGAGGTTGCATGTTCCTCATGAGACTAACCCCAAAGCCATCCCTTTCCCCTTATACCACTAAATGGATAAAAATGTCTTCTATGAAACTAGTTACTGGTGCTGAAAAGGTTGACTGTACCCGTCTGTAAATTCATCAACTCCACTATTGCTGATTGAAGAATGAATTGATTAAAATTACCCACCAAACGACAGAAGGGTAATCTGGAAGGCCCTCCAGACTCAAGTCCAGCCCCCAAAGGGAGGGGTCCTCAGCTACATTTCCCTCCGGAAATCGGTGTTTGCCTACCAGAAAAGGTGTCCTCAGAAAAACTGCTGCGCTGGAAAGAGTTTAGGTGCTGAGAGGAGGCCCAGTTCCTCTCGTAGAAAACAGGGCGAGTGTAGTGAGAGGAGGAAAATCCCTACTCTGGAACCAAGAACTGCTGCGGATAGGATCCAAGATGCTGTTCCTTACATGATTCCCAAAGGGAGCCTCTGTCATCCATCGCCGCCACCACGGCCCACAGTCAGCTGACAGATACTGAGAACCTACTGTGTGCCAGGCACCCTAGGTGCTGAAGGGCGTCCCAAGGCCACTGCGCTGATGTTTCCTTGGTCTTCCCCTCTCCACAAAGAAGCCAAAAGGATGAAGCCCCGCTGTTCTTTCTGGCCGCAGCCATTTCTTATTTAAACACCCTCAAGTCTGTCCCCTATAATAAAACTAATATGAAGTGTCAAACAAGTATTTGTAAATAGGGAAGGGGGGGTGAAGGGAGGGCAGGGACAAGGGGAAAAAATGAAAATCAAGACCTGTCATGTAAAGGTACAAGAGCCCAATGATGAATGCAACTTTACTGTATCCCTAACATGTATTAATAAACTTAATGAGAGAAAAAAAATCCCATTAGGGCCTGGGATTTAGCTCAGTGTTCCAGCACCTGCCTCGCAAGTACAAGGACCCAAGTTTGATCCCTGATACCAAAAAAAAAGAAAAAAAAAATCCCATTTAAAGATTTTTCTCCATTGACAGTTTAGAAAGTTTTCTAAAGCTTATCTGGAAATACAAACCACCAAGACTAACAAAGGAGGAAATGTAAAGACAATGAAGTTAAGGAACTTTTCTTAATTATAAGATTTGTCATAATGCTACAGAAATTAAAACAGAGTTATGCTGGTTCAGAAATTTAAAAAATCAGTGGAACAGAAAAGGGAGCTCAGAAATAGACTTTCATTATTATAATTTAATATGTGCTTCATTGATTACTGAGTTTATATTATATAGGCACTTTCAGGGAAAGCTTTTAAAATAAAATAATGAATTGTGGGCTTATACAACTTAAAAAGCAGTGTTATAATATTTAAAGACACAAATCTGGAGTCAGATGCCTACATCCCAACCTCAGATGTGGCATTTATGGGCTTTGTTATTTTTGTGCAATGAGTTTGCATGTGTGTCTCAGTTTCTACTTCTAGAAATTGAGGATAATAATATCAAAATTTTCTCAGATATTTTTGTGGACTTAGGAGTTAAAATGCATAATATATTTAAATGAGAAACTGACACAAATAAGCTTAATGTGTATTAATTATTATCAATATCAAAATAATAACTAATTATAGTAAATATTATGATATGAGAAAAATAAATGTGTAATTTTACTTTGTACCACACACAAAATCATTTCCAGATAAAATAAAAACCTAAGAGAAGCAAGTCTAATGATACTTAATTTCTCCATTTGAGAAGAGGAGGTGCTTTTTGCTGAAAACCATTTAAATTGTTCTGCCATTTGACAAAAAAATCCTAAAATTTTCCACTCACTTCCATGTTTACAATAATTTTGTCATTAAACTAGCAAACAATTATTTTAATATATATTTGCATTCCAGTAAGTTTTACAAATTCTAACAAATTCACCCATGCTGTATTAGCTCAGTCATTGTGGAGACACAACACCAAGTTCTAACAACTTAAAGGAACCGAGGTTTAATTTGCTCAAGGTTTCAGTTCTTGATGGCTTCAAAGCAGAGACACTGTGGTAGAAGGTGTGGTAGAGCCATAGTGCATAGCTGTTTTTTTTTCAGGTAGGCCAGGACTTAGAACAAGGGAAGTGTCAGAGAGGACCAGGCAAGGAACTATGTCTACTTCACAAGATCACTCCTCCATGACCCTTTCAAACACACCCGGGGGAATTCTTTACTGATCTACTAGTCATTGTTTAAATTCCATAAAGCTGACAAACCAGGCTTAATGGTATCCCCTCCACTTATTTAAGTAATTATCATGATTCAAAGAAATAATACTGTGTTTCATTTTCCATAAATATTTCCTGACTCAACCAAGTTCAGTTATTGCTTTCCTGTAGTCTAACACTGTTCAAAATGGTCATACAACAATCATCACAGGCTTTTTTTCATAGAACTTTTTGAATTATTTGGTGATTAAAAATTCTAAGTTTAAAAGAAGGCACAGTGTGGTGGATTAACAAATGGTCATTTTAAATGAGAATGCCCAGCCGAACTGAGTCAGCTTTGGTCTGGGGGTGGAGGATTGTTTGCAATGCCATACAAGGAAAATGGGAGGTAAAATAGAGAAGATGGCATGCTGCTGATGTCCCGGAGGAATTTGTTGTGGCTGGTCTTCTTGAAAGGAGCTGTATTTTTGTTGTTGTTGTTTTGTTTTGTTTTTCAGCTTTAATTTAATTTATTGGTACATTTTAGGGATACACTACAGTTACATTCATCGGGATCTTGTACCTCTATATGACAGGTCTTGGTTCTCATTTTTTCCCCTTGTCCCTGCCCTCCTTTCACCCACTCCTCCCCTCTCCATCTTGAGCTGTTTTCTTTTTTCCCAGGAGCAGCTCGGGTCCTCGTTGTCACTGGAGATGGCTATTGTTGTCTTCTGGGGAGAGCTCTGGTCTTCACCTTGATCATTTCCTGACTCCAGTGCAGATCCTTCAGCCTTCTGGTACAGATTTTTCACCCCATCAGTGCAGGCCTTCTAGCTTCCACCACTGGCCTTTGGGCCTTCCCCGTGCAGATCCTTGATATGGACTTGTGGAGGACACTACCTTGGCTCTTGACCTCTGACTGGACTCATGCAGGAACTTTTCCTGGGATTCAGGACCTTGACTGGATTCTTTGGGTCTCTAGCTTGTGGAGAGCTCTTTTGTATTCTTCTACATTTTACTATTGGGGAGCATATTATGAAATCATCCTATAAGTTATATATCCTGTATTAAATCTATTCTCTTAAACCACTGACTACAACACATAGCTAAGTTTACTTTTAGAAAAATAAGAAAACTTCTAGTAGTTACTAAATGAAGATCTGGTAAAATACTCTCCATAAGCCTCAGCTTTCTAATTAACAATATAAGAATAATAATGTCTGTTTTATACTGGATTTAACCTCAGTAGAAGCAATGTATCTAACAGAACTTAACATTTCAATTTTTTTAATAAACATTAACAGAAAGCATTGCAGCATATCTACCAATCTACCATGACACCATTCAAAATATCTTACACAAAGAAAATTTACTAAATATTGTTTGTTTGGGAAGTAGCTTCATAAGTTAAAGTTCAATGTGCCCGATTTTCAGTGCATTGGCTTTTGAAAGGTCTGAGGACCAAATGTCATTTCTTTTCTTCTTGTTTCCATGCATTTTGTACTACACAATGATATGCAATTTTAGAATTATTTGGGAGGGAGTCTGTTTTCTTCTTTGTATTGCACCTGCATAATTATAAGATAAAATTTAAAGGATAAAGAATCACTGGAGCAACAGATTTTGCTTTTGTGTGTGAAATATATTACAACTAATGGTCTTAGGTACTTCAGAATGTTTTCATTAAGTAGCAATACATTATTGTAAGTATCGGTGCATTATTTTTGTTGTCATTGTTATTATATTGTTTGAATTTGAAAAATCCTTCTACTATGCCTGGAGTAGAGATAAATTACAGATTTCCAGTGGCTTCAGGTCACAAACTTCTGCAAGGAAAAATTTCAACCACTAGCTTCCTGATGCTTACTGATATCAAAGTAAACCATGTTTTAGTAACTGAATTCAGCAGAAATGCTTTTCAAAATTTCTCCCTTTAGCGACCAAAGAAGAAACATATAATGTACTTGAGTTTATTTCAAAAATGAGCACTCCACCTTCCTCTTTGGATTGGCAGAGGGGTTGAAGGGAGGGCAGGGGAATGAGAAAAACCTAAGAACCAAGATATATCATGTAAAGGTACAAATTCCCAATGGTGAATGTCATCATATTGTATACCTAAAATGTACCAAGAAACTTGATGAATTATAAACAAATGAGTGCTCCAGTAAAGCTTGAGTTTTAATTTCATCACTGGGGCTCCTAGGCATGTTTAACTGCACAAGAAATATTTAAAACAAATAATCCCAATCACCACTTTGTTGCTGTAGAACGTGCTATTTTTCTACCTTTTTCTTTTACTCTTATTTTCTATGGTAAGGAGGGTGGGTACAATTTCATCTGAGTTGTTATAAATACAGAGAAATATAAACTTTATTTACCATTATTTGAAAACAATATATTTGATTTATTTAAGGATTTTGATATACCTATATTTCACAATATTTTTGTTGAGTTTGTCAAGTGTTCTCTAAGAAACTAAGAGCCTGGCTTTGGGTATTTTATTTTCTTTGAATATATGTATTTTAATGGGATCTATTTTAAGTTTTAAGATAGATCCAATCAACATCTGCATGTAAACCATGAGCTTGCATTTTAGAAAGCATGAATTGCTAGCTTGCCTCTGTTTCAGTATAAACAGGGAAATCACTATTTCTTAGTCAATTTCATTTAACTTTTATCTACATTTAACTACTAAATGTTCTTTTACTTACTAAGCCTAAATTTTTCTCCCTAAAATTTCTACTAAAGCAAGTTTGTACTTAATGTTAGAGCCATTTAAAATAAACCAGGGATTTAGCTTGGTGGCACCAAACTACCTTGAAAGTGCAAGGTCCTGAGTTTGATCCCAAGTACTACCAAAAAAAGAAAAAAATAAATAAACCTTTGACTTTTCCTTCACTGGAATGGGTTAAAGAACATCAGCTGAACAACTAGTAGTGCTCCCACAACAAAATTGTATCTTCACTCTCCTAGGTGTCTTATTTACGTTATACCATTTTATTCTCACAAAAGTTTATTGAACTATTTTCACCCCATGATTTTACAAAATGAAAACCCAGGTCACAGATGCTAATATTAAATCTCAACCACCATAGATTTTTCATGACTTTTTAATCTAAGAAAATAGCATGTAAATTTTTTATAAATGGACAATTTCACCTCTTGCTTAATATCGTAATTTATATGCATTATATGCTCTCTGCTTTTATTTAGTTTTTCTAGATTCATCTTTAAAATAAGAGAGACAGCAAGAGAAGAACAACTGAAGGGAGAGGGGAGAAGGGAGGTGACTTAGAAGGGAGGAAAGAAGGAAAAAGTGAAAGGAAGAAAAGAAAGGAAGGAAGCAACGTCCTTGCATTTTAAATGGTGAGATAGAGGGAGACAGAGGGTGGGGGAAATTTCATTGCTATCTTTTATTGACTACGTGCCAGTAAATATAATTTAGGGACTTTAAAAGTTGGCAAATTTCTAATAATATATTTCTGATGTACTCATGGCTCCTGGCTTCTAAGAATATTATTAGCTAAGATGTACTTGTATGCAGCATGTGAGACCAGAAAACATTGAAAATGGTGTTGCTTATTCTAAACATTCATCATATATTTGATAATTTATTTTATGGATATTTTATTTTCCAGCTAAGGGCAGTGAGTATAAGAGGAAGCTCCTGACAAAAGAGGAGGACGAGAGAAGTGACAAGTACAGCCTGCCAGACAGGAAAGGACACCTAAGCACACGTGCTGTCACTTGTGTATGGAACACGCTGCTGTCGTGTGTGAAGACTGCCTTAGGGGTGGTGATTGAAGCAAAGGCTACCTCTGTGCAGAGTTTTGTTTGTGTTTTCATTGTAGTTCACACTGAAATTTATTTCTGCTGCTATTTTTTTTTAGATAATGTAGGCAAGTAGTTGGTGAAAATATTGATGTTTATTCTAGACACTCTTTATATGCTAACAATTTAATATTTTATTTTATTGACATTTTATTTTCCTGGTTAGTATAAATTGTTTAATATAAGACTCATAATAGTAAAATTTGCCATCAATAGAAATATTCCTAAAAAACAAACGTGGTATCACATACCCACTATAATGTGACTTTCCAAAATTTTACTATGAAGCCCCTATTAAACATCGGCATCTATAAAATTAAGCATCATACACACAACAGAAAAGATATTTTAAACATTTATAGTCATTGAAAACTACTCTACATTGTTATTATGCCACCTATTTTTCTATAAGTTTTACATTTTGAATTATGTCCAATATTATTAATGATATTGCTGCCTTTCCAGTATTATTTTAGATTAGATTAATATATTTTAATCACAGAAAAATATATATTGCTTGCAATAATAAAGATTCATTCTCATGTCTAAACAGCTTTTACTGCTTTCAAATAATTTCACATACTTAGGCAACATGTTGGTATTTGTTACTCTGTAGTAAATATTGCCTGGCACAAATCTTCAAACTTCACCTGTATTTATTTATGTAGTCACCAGAAGCTTTATGTAAATAGATACTGCTATTCTCCTTTTAAAGATGCTGCTGTAGCCACTGAAATGTTAAGGGACATAAACAGGCAAAATTTGTTGATAGCAGTTCCTGGGCTGGAATCTATGTAGACACGAGAGACAGTGCTTTTATTCCTCAAGATTCAGGTAAGTATGCATTATTTTCACTGTCCATAGTCCTTAAACATTGGGGTTATCTAATGCACCATTTGTTAGTTAATAGCTCATCTTGATAAAATCAATGATGATTATTGATTATAGATGTCACTAGGTGTTATACTGTCTTCAAAAACACATACTTGTACACACATGTACACACACACACACAAACAGAACCATTCCTCATTCACTCTCAGGTTTGTTAACTATAGGAGGCAGACGGCTTATTGGTTAGGGATAGATAATCCTAACACTGTGTGAGTGTGTGTGCTTGTGTGTGTGTGTGGTCATAAATCACCAACCATCATTACTTCTAGATTCCTTTCATTAGAATTCTTAAAAATTAGACTGATAACCTATTTATTCAACATTTTTTCATTAAATTCATTTTAAAAGAAAAATAAAAACATAAAATGGACACATTTGTTGGCTACTGTATGACTTTTTATATATTATAGTTATCTGCAGTAACCCTATTGTGAAATAGCACACCAGAACTTCTTCTTCCTTACAAGCGTCTCAAACTGGGACATGAACATTAGCATTAACAATGTCACATGGGACATTTAGAAATAGTAGAAACTTGGGTCTTATCTCAAATCTACTAAATCTAAAATCCTTACCCTATCAGTGGTGAACTTATGGCTGCATTCCACAGCACGCATGCAGAGCACTCTCTGTCGACATTAGAGCCAAGTTGACCCAGCAGCCAAGCTGGTAACAGTAGCTTTTCAAAACTAAAACCTCAGCATCCGGATTTAATTGCAGTGTGAGCACTTTGCAATAAGTAAATGGGCTTTGAGTTGCAATTTGGACACTTGGTCTCTAAAAGGTTTGTCATCCTGTTCTACAAGATCTTGAGTGACTCATATATACTTAAATTTTAATAAGCATTTCTTCAAAGTGTCCAATGGACCCTACCTCCCGATAGCTTGCATTTTTCTGTTCTAGCCAATATGGCGTCCCTTACTGACAAATTGCCCATGTGGAAGTGGATATTATTTGGAATGTTGCTGAAATAGAATAATTCTATTATCACTGATAGTTCTTTTAAAACTTCTACTCCGGAGGGATGGTAAATTTTTGGGGGGGTGTATTGAATACAAAAATAAGTATTTTATGATTTTTGATCTATGAAAGGTTTCTTTTGCTGCTCATGTTCCTTTTCAATTCTCTTCCTCTTCGTCCTTTAAATTTTTCCTTTAAAAATTTTAAATCTAAATGTACTTCTTAAATCCTGGACAATACAAAAATGAGCTGGATTTGGTCTACAGAACCTATTTTATAGGTGTATAATCTTTGTCATAAGTTAGTAGATGAAACATGTTCGATTAACAATAGTTATAAAACATAAGTGAAAAATATTGTGTGTTGACTCACAAAGCTCTAAAGCCAAAGGAAAACACACCAAGAATAGCTACTCCAAGATGGGAGGAGAGATACAGTACAGCAGCACGTGTAGACCTATGATGTCAAAGTAGCTGAAGTAATAGTCTATTCCTGGCCCCTCTCTACAATGATTTCAGATCCCCACAAACATTAAATATTTTATACTCGAAATATTAGCAGATTTTACAAAATTCATACCACTTCCCCTGGGGAATGAGATTCTCTTTCATCCTATAATCTTAGTTCTAAATCCATCAAAAAGCAATGCCTACTTGAGGTTACACTAATAACAAAGTTCCCTTGGCAGTAAAGTGTCTCACCATATTTTGTATGTGTGTGTATCTATCTATCTATCTATCTATCTATCTATATATATATTTTTTTTTTCTACCAGGGATTGAACTCAGAACTTTGCACTGGCAAGGCATGTGGCAGTACCACTGAGCTAAATCTATGGCCCTATTTTATACAAATTGTAAAGGGATAAAGTAACTCCAGAGTTATATAAGATCCAAATTCATGTGTGTGTGTGTTTATTTATTTTCAGTGGCAAACACTGTAGAGAGTGAGGCATTGTTTCATCCAAAGTTGCAAAAACTCTGAGTCTAGTTTTTAGACCCTAGGATAGTCTTCATACGTGAAGTCTACTCTTCTGTAAAGAGACTTTTATTCAGCTTATACATTCTATATTCTGGTGTTTCTAGGCATAACTAACTTATTCAGGTGGTATCTTTACCATCCATATAGTAATCATAGACATAAACAAAACAAAAGTAAGATGAATTTGTAAAATATTTCTAATCATATTAAATATCATATTTCAAATTTGAAAAGCCATAACATTTGAATGATAAAACAACAGAAATAATCTATTTTACCATTTTAACCAATCTTTAAAAATTTTACCAATCTTTTAAAATAGTATAGTAGTGATTATACATCTCGCTCCCTTATTCAGATTCAACATCTTATGCTGGTTGATTTTGCTGAAACCTTCCCTGTTATTTAAAAATGGCTATTACCTTTACTTGAGAATAGGATTTTGTATGTAGGAAAAAATTCTCCTATTCAACTTCCTTAAGTTATTTGTCTGATTATGTAAATTGTAAATGTTTTAATAATGCAGCTATATGAAATAAATAATGCTACTGACAGCTAATTATATTGTAAATTGCATTATAGCATGTTTGCTATTTCAATTTCACTCCTCAGCCAGGAGGTATGAAATTTGTACTTAAGCATTCAAATTATAATTACTTTAATAAATGTGCCATATCTTGCATATATTTCCAGCTTCCTATTCATTATCATAATTGAAACTGTTGCAACAAAAACTAACTTGATTCTTTCATATCAAAAGATAATTGAATTTAAAAGAAAAACATTTAAATGGAAAGTTATTAACAGCATTGGAAACACACTTGTATAGTTTCAGTGTAAAGATACAAATTAACTAAATTCTATCCAGATGTTGTACATGGTTTACCATAAACTTTTCATTAATTTCTCTTCAAAATGTTAGACCAAAGAAAAATGGAAGATATATATACATATAAATAAATAATTTGGGCCAAAAACATGAAAAATATAAAATATTACATGAAGCCAAGTAATGTACCACTCATGGGTGAGAAAGAATGAAAAAAAAGTCCAATTTATACACTCATTGCCTTGGCAATAAAACGAATTTGTTCCCCATAAAAGCCGCTCATTAATTGAGGCAGCATTCATACTATATAACTCAGAAGATTAGAAGAACATTTTCAACAAGTTGACATAGCTGAAACAGATAAAAGCCCAGGAAGCAGTAAGACAAAATATTGCATATGTCATGTTACTTAAGGATTATAGCGTGAAAAGTTTTATTTTCTATAACCTTTAACATTTCTAATTTAATTCAATTTCTAATTTAATTTAATTTAATGAGCTGCATGTTCTATAAAAAATAAAAAGCTAACATATTATAAAGCCTCACTGTCTGGTTCCTAGGTTGACAACAAGTGCACATTGAAGCTTATATAGATTAACTGGTCATTTTGAGATTGCAAAATTTTGCAGCAAGCCTGTAACATGATTTGTGTCTTAGCATTGTACTTCTTATGGAACATCAGCAAGACAGGAGAAAATGTACCTTAAAGCTCCAGCCCCTGTGCAAACTTTATCCTGAAGATCTAGTGAGTTTCCCTAATAGAGAACATTTTGGAAGTGTAACAATTTTTTTTTTTTTTTTTTTTTTTTTTTTTTTTTTTTTTTTTTTTTTAGTTGAGACTGGCCTGGAATTCACTATGTAGCTCAGGTTGGTCTCGAACTCACAGTGATCCTCCTGTCTCATCCTCCTGAGTGCTGGGATTACAGGTGTGCGCCACCAAGTACCCCTAGTGTAACAATTTTATTGAAGAATAAAGTCTGTTCTGTGTGTCTCCATGGGTTGAAGGCTCTTAG
Organism: Fukomys damarensis; assembly: GCF_012274545.1. NCBI lineage: Eukaryota > Metazoa > Chordata > Mammalia > Rodentia > Bathyergidae > Fukomys > Fukomys damarensis. Next base: position 22,190,931 of record NW_022900913.1, on the reverse strand, counting down.
ATGCTTGCATCTGGTTTCCTCCAGACTTTGCCTATGTGGTGATCTTCTGTTGACATTAGCAATGCATAATTTTGATATAATAAAGCTATAACCTCCCACAGGGGTAACAAGTTGTAAGTGTTTTGAGTCTTTCGACCCATCCTAAAATGAGATTAGCATATGAAAACTATTGTGATGGATAGAATTAGACTTGTACACATTTCTCCTTCATGCCACAATTTTTCCACATATTACTTGTCTAGAGCCCATTTTTACAATTGATTGTGGTACTACGTGTACTCTATATAGATTTTCACAACCAAGAACTAAGAGTATTCTGTCTATGGTCTTTTCTAATTATATACAGTTTATTTATAATAATTCCAGTTGTGGGAAAAAGGTGAATTTGGCATCTCACTACAAATAAAAGGAGTTTTTTTCAATTTCCAATAAATATAAATATTACAGAAAAAGTAAGTACATATTTAGAAGAATATTTTTGTAGTCTTATGCCAATAGATATGGAAGCAAATTATAAATACACATATAAAACGCAGGGAAATATAAAACTATTATATTTATTATTATATGGCCTTAAATAATATCATAAAAGTTTAATCTTTGTTAATCTATTGATGTGAGTTGAATATGTCTTTCCAAAACACAGGTACTGAAATCGTTTTCATTTACTTACTCGCCTGTATATTTTTGTTAGCAAATACTTGCAGTACAAAATAATTACATGTATCCTTGGGACTTGGTGTCTGCAAATACACTCACAATTCTTTTTCCATCCCTGATTCTAATTTTTGGTGTCCTTCCCATTTGCAGAAACTCGATTTTCATTTTCTTGAGTGTTTTTTCATCTCCCTTCCTCCTCTCCCTCTCCCTTCCTCCTGTTTCCCCTCCCATTTGAAACAATCTTCCTACTTCCCTGACCTCCAGCGTGAGGGTATTAGGAGGGGAAGCCTTAGGGAGTCACGGTGGTGTCCTCCTGAATGGAATTAGTGTTCTCCTAAGATCAGACATTAGAGAGGACTACCTCTCATTTTCTTTCTGCTTACCACCTTTTCTCCTCCACCACGAGAGGACAGAGACAGAGGAAGAAGACAGCCATTACAAAGAATGAAGAGCCTCACCAGATATTTTATGCGCACATTCCTCCATGTTGGACTTCTTATTCTCCAGAACTCTGAGAAACAAGTGTTTGTTTGTACACCGCTCTATGTGTGACATTCTGCTCTAGCACCCTAAACCGAGATCAAATTATTTTACGTGTACTTAAACTGCATGAGGCCTTTATGCAGGTTCGGTGATAACAATACAGTGAGTGCTTTAGCTCAATCTTTTTCACAGCTGCTGAAAAATATTTCAACATTATGCTTCATTTTTCTAATTCCTAAAGTTCTCCATGCAAAAATGTTCACATTCCTTCTGTTGCAGCATTTTGGTGCATGCTCTTTTAGTCTTAAAACTGGTCTATGTCTTTATTCCGGTAAACTGTTATTTAGAGACATTGTCATATCTCCCTTACCCTGGAACTAGTGTTGCTACAACATTCATTCCCTATTGTCTAATAGAGGTAAAATTTAAAAGAAAATAAATGAAAAGAAACACTTCCCTTTAGCCTTGGATGTTAGCTTAGAAAGAAACAACACAATGCACTCCACTTTGAAGAGGTATAGAAAAGGAACTGAAATGTATTATGGAACTGTAACTAATATTCCTTGACTTGGAAGTGTTTGTCTTCTTTCCAAACAAAATTTGTTTCACTGTCCTGAAGAGTTCTTCCTGTTTGTTTCCTTTTATTTTCTTGTTTTTAGTCATGCCCTAGCATTGACGGAGAAAAAAAAGTTGTCCAGTTACTCAATAAAAAATTCACCCTATTTGTTGTGAAAATTCTCATTCCTTTATTAATGTAATCATTTACCAAGTAGCAAATAATAAATTCTGTAGCTGATTCTGCTTAGATTTCCAAATCGATTCGGTAAAAGCCAAATTTATAATTAAAGTTAAGCTGAAAAACTGGCTTCAAGTTAAACTACTTGATGTCTCAAATTGACTTATTAAATAATTGCTTCTTGTAGCCGTACATTCAAATATAGGTTATTATGCATCTGGTATCTCCCCATACCAATCACTATAGACCTAAAAGATTCTTACCAAAGAGCATTCACTAGCCTCTGCTTCGGTTGATGTTTAACATATTTCTAGTCACTGTAATGCATTTTCTCAATAATATGAATTTTGGGTTAAGTTGAAAAACCTAGCTGACAAATAGAAAGCTAAATAACACATGAGTTTTTCACTGAGGTAATTGAGAAAATGAAAAACAATGCATGGTGAAGGATGAAACCAGTTAAAAATGTACATGTAGTTTTTATAGTACTACTATGTTTCTGTAGGTAAGGAATACAAAAACAGAAACTGCGATCATTATAAATCAAGATCAGGTACACACTGGCTTTCTGGTTTGCATAAACACAGATTCATTAAGCATGTAACATTTTATAATATGATCTCCATGTCTATCATTATTATCATTATATTACTTTGCAATTTCAGCTTTAAGCTTAAATTCAAATAACTTTATATTTGTTACAAATTTAATGTAACTCACTAAGATTCTTCTGTTTTTGCCAATGAACTGCTATCAAACTGTCTATAATTTTAAAATAAGTCAGAGAGTGTACATTATGATTTAATTTCCATATTGGAATAATTAAGACAATATATCTCTTTTGATATTAAGACTTTGATATGAGCTCAGACTGCATGAAGTAGCTGATATCATGAAGAGTTCTGTTCTAGAGAAAAGACTTAGCTCAGAATCTCTGGTCTTATTAACTTATAGGGAGTTACTAGTTTTGTTTATAACAGTAACATTATGTTAATGTTCTTTATTCATATTTTTTCAAATTATCAATGCCTAGTTTTTCTAAATGTTCTTTGAACCGGTTTCATCATCGGTGCCATAATTAATGAGCTAATAAGCCTTTGACATATTTTCATGACGTACTTGCATAAGTGTGATTATTTTAACATTTAAAAATTATATTCTGGGGGCCGGCGATTTTAAGCAAGGGCCCAAGTTTAATCCTGGTACAATATA
>NW_022900913.1:22155849-22187768 GCF_012274545.1 Fukomys damarensis | reverse complement strand
ATAATAATATAATATATATATATATATATATATTAGCACACTCTCTCAAATATTTCCTGTTTTTAATGACTGAGTTAATCTGTGGCAATAATCAAAAGCCCATTGTAAGTTTAAAAATGTTTAACCTTCCATGACTGACAAAAAAATCTTTTCTTTAAGTTCAGCTTTAATTCCCATATGATTTCATAGCTGACAAAATTATTGCAAATTAATGCGGAATTTTCTGAAACTGCACTTGGATCTCAATAGGGTTTAACTCTCAATTTACCACAGCTCAATAACCATTTTAAGAAGCAGATTGTTCACTCATTCATGAGTTTTTACTTTGTCTTGTTAAATATATAACACTTCATATCACTTTACCCCATCCCTCAGGCTTGGTTCTTTATATGCTACAACTGGAATTGTTTCCTCTGTCCTCCTCTGGCCTAACTTAGTTTGAGCATAGAAATCTGTAGTCAAGTTCATCTCCTATTCCTAAAATTTGAGTAATTTTTGTGAAGGATTTAGGCCTGAGTTTCTTTTATCTGTTAGGAACCAAACTGCCCTCAGTTCCATTTATTTTTTTTTAAGTACACATAATTATAAGTGTTAGGGCTCAGGATACTTTCACAAACATAATATATTTAGGTAATCAGCACCCATGTAAAAAATGAAACCATAACACAACAAAAACAAAGATAGAAAGAATCCAGCTCCTCTGAGGCACCCTTCACCCCTTCTTCCAGTCAATCCCAAATTTCCAGAAGAACTTCTATAGTAATTTCTAGCAGTATCAATGACTTTTTACCTGTATTAATGCTTTATGTGAATAGAATCACAAATATAAATTCTTGCATTTAGTCTCTTTTCCCCCTTTTATATTTACTGGTACACTTTAGGTATACAATACACTCACACTCATGATTGGGATCTTGTATCTTTACATTATATATCTTGGTTCTTATTTTTCCCCATTACCTTGCCCTCTCTTCACCCTCTCCACCCTTCCATATTTACAGAGACTTTGTTCCCATTTATTCCTTTTCTCTTATTTTTTCTTTTCCCTTCTTACCTTTGCCCTACCCCTCCCACTTCCCCTACATCTTTAGACATTTTCCCTATTATACAATATCAATTATATATTTTGATTCTTATTTACACTTTTAGTTCATCACACCAGAAAAAAATTCAGTATTTACACGTGTGTCCTATTAATTTCACTTAAGAGTATGTATTCAATGTGCATCTACTTAGCTATAAATATATCTGGCTTCCTATTCTTTATGGGTGAGTAGTATTCCATTAAAATGAAAACACACATCTTGTTAATCCAGTCTCCAATTGATGGGAAATTAGGCTGTTTCCAAGTTTTAGCTATTGCAAACTGTGCTACTATAAACATGGGTAAGCATATATATGACTGTGGTATAATTCTTTTAATTCTTTTGGGAAGATAACCAGCAGGTTAATAGCTGGGTCCAAAGGGACTTCTAGTCCTAGTTGTTTGAGGTATCTCCATATTGATTTCCACAGTGGCTGTACCAGTCTGCAATCCTACCAAAAATGAAGGGTCCCTTTCTTCCCACAACCCAGGTCAACACTTGTTATTCATTGATTTCTTGCTAGCAGCCATTCTTTCAGGCTGAGGTGGAATCTCAATGTTGTTTTCAACCTCAACTCTCCAATAGCAAGTGATGTTGAACATTTTTTTCATATATTTATTTGCTTCTTTTAGTTCTTTGAGAAATGTCTGTCCATTTCAGATGCCCATTTTTGTTTTGTTTTGGTTTTTTTTTAGGGGGAGTACTGGGGATTGAACTCGGGCCCTTGCACTTACGAGGCAGGCCACTGAACCGCTGAGCAAAATCCCTGGCCCTATATGCCCATTTTTGAATCAGATCTTTATATTTGGGGGGCCTGATTTGTTTCAGTTCTTTACATATTCTAGATAATATCTCTTTGAGGAATAGCTGGTAAATTTTTTCCCCATATTATGGGTTGTTTTTTAGTTCTGATGGTGGTTTCTGTTGCAGTGAAGAAACTTTAAAAAGATGAGATCCCAGTTGCTGATTTTGTGCTAGTTCCCATGCTACTGAGGATTTATTCATAAAGACTTTTCCTAGGCTAATGTCTTCAAGCATTCTGCCTAACTTATCTTCAGGTGTTTCTGTTTTAATATTTAGATCTCTGATCCATTTGGATATTAGTTTAGTGTGAGGTGAAAGTAAGTGATATATTTTTAACCTTTGGCAAGCTGAAATCCAGTTTTTCCAACAGCATTTATTAAACAGGTTATTTTTCCTCCACTGAGGATGGTTGGCTCCATTCTCAAAGATGAGATAGCTGAGTACATCTGGAGTTGCTTCTGCATCTTCCAATCTATTGATGCTGTATTTTTCTTTGACAGTACCATGCTGTTTTTTTTTTTTTTTTTTTTTTTTTTAATCACAGTGACTTTGTAGTACAGTTTCAAGTTGGGGATTGTGCCATGTCTCTGTTGCCTGGAGTTGCTCTTGCTGTTCTAGGTCTCTTCTGGCTCCAAAAGAATGTTTGGATTATTTTCTCTAGTTCTGTGAAATATACTGTAGGTATTTCAATCAGCATTACATTGAATCTGTATATCAGTTTTGGTAATACAGCCATTTTCATTATGTTGATTCTTCCTATCCAGAAGGGATATCTTTCTATTTTCATATAGCCTCTTCAATCATTTTTTTTTTCAGAGTGCTGAAGCTTTCCATGTAGAGGTCTTTTGCTTCCTTTGTTAGATTGACTCCTAGATACTTCATTTATTTAGATGCTATTGTGAAAGGAATTATTTTCCTAATTTCTCTCTCAGTGAATCTGTTATTTGTGTAAAAGAAGGTTATTGATTTTTGAATGTTGTCTGTGTATCCAGCTACTCTGCTGAATGTGTCAAAGAAGTCTAAAGGTCTTTTAGAAGAGTTGTTTGGGCCTTCAATGTAGATTATTATATCATCAGCAAAATAATGACAAGTTAACTTCTTCCTTTCCTGTCTTTATTTCTTTAATTGCTTTCTCATATCTATTTGCTCTGGCTAATGTTTTCAGAACTGTATTGAACAAGAGGGTGATAGTGGACATCCTTGTCTTTTTCCTGATTTTAGCATGAAAGTTTTCATTTTTTTTGCTATTTAATATGATGTTGGCTCTTGATTTTCGTAGATAGCCTTTATCAAGTTGAGACAAAGAACATGTATTCGAATTTTTTGTAGGGTTTTTATCACGTGTGGGTGTTGAATTTTGTCAAATGCTTTTTACGCATCTCTTGAGATGATTATATGGTTTTGTCCTTGGCTCTGTTAATATAGTATATTACATTTATTAATTTACTTATATTGAACCATCCTTGCATCCCTGGAATAAATCCAATTTTGTCAGGATGTATGTTCTCCTTGATGATATTCTGTATTCTGTTTGCCAGTATCTTATTGAGATTTTTTGCATCCATGTTCATTAAGGAGATTGGCTTGTAGTTCTCTTTTTCATTTGGGTCTTATCCTGGTTTTGGAATCAAAATAGCACTTGCTTCCATGAATGAATTTGGAAGTATTGCTTCCCTTTCAATTTCACTAAAAATTTTAAAGAGTAGTGACAGTACTTCTTCTTTAAATGTCTTGATAATTGATAAATTGTTAATTACATTTTTCAATTTCACTGATTGTAATTGGGATGTTTAGAATTTTTTTATCTTCTTTGTTCAACTTTGGTAATTCATAAGTATCAAGAAATCTGTCCATTTCTTTTATTTTCCAATTTATTAAAGTATAGATTCTTGAAGTAGATATTGAAGATCCTCTGGATTTCTGCTGCAACTGTTGTGACTTCACCTTTTTTCTTCCTAAAGGCATGGATCTGAGACTTTTATTTTTTGACAAAGTTGGTCAAGGTTTTATCTATTTTATTTATTCTTTCTAAAAATCAGCTCTTTGATTCATTGATTTTTTTGTCATCATTCTTTTAGTTTCCATTGCACTGGATTCTGCTCTGATCTTTTTAATTTCCTCCCTTTTATGAGCTTTGGGTTTTTCTTGCTCTTCTTTATCTAGTAGCCTAAGATTCATCATTAGGTGTTTTAGTTGAGCTCTCTCTGTTTTCCTAGTTTGGACATTAACTAGTATGAATTTTCCATATACAGCTGCTTTCATTGTGTCCCATAGATTTCTATACGTTGTATTGGCATTATGATTTATTTGTAAAAACTGACTAATTTCTTCTTTAATTTCCTTTGGGACCCATTGATCAGGAGAGTGTTGTTCAATTTCCATGTTTTTGTGAATTTCTTAAAGTTTCTTATGCTACTGCTCCCCAGCTTAATTGCATTATGGTCTGATAATATACATGGGACAACTTTGATTCCTTCACATTTATTTAAACCTGTTCTATGAGCTAGTATGTGGTCTATTTTGGAGAATGATCCATGTGCAGCTGAAAAGAATGTCTACTCTGATTTTGTGGGGTGGCACACTCTATAGACATCTATTAAGTCCACTGCTCAAAAGCTTTGTTCCTTTTTAATATTTCATTTGTCTAAATGTTCTATCTATTTGTGATAGTGGAATGTTTTGGTCCCCCACTACAATTGTGCTGGTGCTTATTTGGTTTTTCATGTCCCTTAATATCTGTTTTATATAGTTGTGGGCATTAATATTTGGTGCACATATATGTATGATTGTCATCTCTTCCTCTTGAATTGTTCCCTTTACAAGGATATAGTGGCCTCATTTATCTCTTAGTTTTGGTTTGAAATTTAAATTTTGTGAGAATAAGACAGCTACCCTTGTCTTGTGCTGGGCTCTTGTCACATTGAAAACTTTTCAATCCTTTCACTTTCAGTCTATGAATTTCATTTTGAACTAAGTGTGTTTCTTGTATAACATATTGTTATATTTGCTTCTTAATCCATTCTGCCATTCTGTTTCTTTTGATTGGTGAATTCAGGCCATTGACACTGATGTTTATAACTGATATGTATTGACTTATCATTTTCATGTTGTTGTCCTGTTGTTCACTCTTTTTAATTTTTCCCTCTCTCCCTTTATTTTCTTGCCTTGCCTAATTGATTTGCTCTGTTTGGCTTCTTGGATGTCGTCACCTTCGTTGTCTTTTTTTAGGACATTGTTTAGAATTGTTTGTAGTGCTGGTTTGGTATTCATGAAGTTCCTCAGGTATTCTTTGTTATGTAACTATTTTATTTCCCCATCCATTTTGAAAGAGACTTTTGCAGGATATATCAGTCTAGGTTGGAGATTGTTTTCTCTTAGGTCTTAGAATACCTCACTCCAGGCTCTCCGTAACCTGAGTGTTTGTATTGCAAAGATTGCTGTGATTCTGATGGGCTTTCCTTTGCATGTGATTTGTTTCTCTTCTCTAACTGGTTTCAGTATTTTTTCTTCTGTTGAGTTTTCTGGGATTTTGAATATTATAAGTCTAGGTGTAGATGCTTTTTGGCCATAGCTAATTGGAGTCCTATATGCCTCACTTATTTTTATGTCAAATTCTTCTCCTCTGGGAAGTTTTCTGTTATTAGTCTATGAACAGCTTCCTTATGTCATTTGTACTTTCTCCTGCTACTTCATGGATTCCTACCAGTCTTATATTCTTCTTTGCATCATCTAGGAATTGTTGGATTGGTTTCTCATGATCCCTTACTGTTTTTAAGAGATCTCTCTTTTTATGGTCACTGACTTCAGTCCTATCTTCTATATCTGACATTCTATCTTCACATTCTTACATTCTGCTGCAAACACTTTCAATAGAAATTTTAATCTTCTGGAGACACATTTGAATCTATTTCATGGATTACATTGATTTCCTACGCTGGGCACTCAGTGTTTCCATCTTGGTCCTGAGCTCATCTATTTATTTGTCTGTTTTTGTTCTAGAGTTGCTAATCAAGTCTTTCATTGTGCTCACCATCTCTGTAGTTATTTGGGAAATTATTTCTGCTTTGAATTTTTCTAGAGCTGATTGATCTGTTTTGTTACTTCCTGTGCTATGAGTTCAGGGTGACTTGGTTGTCGATTGTCAGACATTTTCACCTCATTTCCCCTAGAATTTGCCATTGGTGAACTGGAAATCTGTATTTGGGCCTTGCTGAATTGTTTTCTCATTTTTATTTTTATTGTTGGGCTCTCCTTGGTTCAATTCCCTGTACTTTGATCTTCCTGAAATAGATGCTCTTTAGGCTTTGAGTTCTTTAGGTTTTGACTCAGAGACACTCTCATTTTCATAATATCAGAAAGGACAACTCATTAAATCAATCACAACCCTTTAGCCCAATTGATACAATCAGCTGCACAATAGCATTAAACTCAGACTAGAAATGACCATGTGTGGTAGTAATTAATCTAACATCTTTATCCATGTGAATTAAATCAAAATCAAGAAACACCCCAAAATATGTATATAGTGAATAAACTCTTTAATATAGTAAATTTACCCTTCAGGGTGGGGAGTTAGAAGGAGTTGGGAAGAGAGGAATAGATAGGCAAAAGAATAGGAGAAAGTTTCCAGTGAAGCCAGAGGACACAAAATGATCACTCAAACTCTAGGAAACTGTTAATGACAAGAGGGAAAGACAGAGTCCAAGAACAAAGACAAGAATAGAACAACTTAACAGTAATAGGGAAGCTATGAATTGTATTCACTTTCCTTTGAAACTAATGGCAATCAAACAAAGGGCAAAGAGAGAAGAAAAGGAAAAGAATTTAGAAATCCAAATTAGGGTAGAAGTAGGAACAAAAAGGAAGATAAAGAATAACATGGGGTAGAAAAATACTGAACAGGAAAAAGAAGAAAGAAAAAAGGAAGAATTTGAGAAATGGGAAAAATAAAATTTTAAAAATAAAAATTAAAAATAAGAGGAAAAGAAAGAAAAAAAATGAAGAGCCTCTTTCAGGGTATATCTCTGCTGTCATAACAGAAATTGTGGGCAGCAATATGCAGAACTAAGTCAATTAGTCTCAGCTGGCCAATGGCAGACCCGTGAGTTTCAGGCTGAATTCTGGCTTCAAGGACCAAGTTGAGCTCCCTGACATCCTGCCCAGTTGAATTCTACAAGGTGCCCTTCCCCTGAAGATAGACCAAGTTCTGGTGGAAGTTTATCCCTCCAACTAACAACTACAGAGGTCTGATGTGCCTTTATTACAGTTGTTCACTTCTGTTCTATCCTCTGGAGTTTAGTAAAATGGCCTTTATGACCACCTATACCTCTGCATGTGGGTCCAGTTACCGGCACAACCAAGAGGCCTGAGAGCAGGAGCAGGGAGAATGTTGCAGAGATGCCTGATGTGCACAGTCTTCACTGGTGTACTTTGATGAAGCCCCAGGGTGCTGGAGGAGAATGAGCAGGAAGCTCCCCACATGGCTGAGCTCATTATCATATTCTTCATAATTGAGACAAATTTTATTTAAAAGGAGCAATTTTATTGGGGTTCTATTTTCAGCAAATACTGTATATCATTCAGTTTTAGTCAAAATGGCAGAACTACTATATGTGACAAGAAGGATTTATTATGGTGATATAATTTTAAGCAAACTACTTAAATCTGTTCTTGGTATCTGGTACTGGTCCAAAGTCAGCAGATGTAGCTACCAGAGTGCAAAGGTGAAAGCCAAAATGGAGCAACCAGGCCAAAGGTGGGCTGGAGTCCACAGAAATGAACTGGAAGCTATGCTTCTTTGACCCCTTCAATTCTCCAATATCAACAACTACCAGCAACTTGCATAAGAGCTAGTATATTTTACCACAGAAATACATATGAGGCATGTGTAAGCAGTGAAGAAGATAAGCAAAAGGATAGGAAGAAAGCTGGTGGAATTAGAGCTCAGGTGCTATGCTAAGGAAATCAGCAGAATTTTGATGAATCATGAGTCACCAGGAGAACCAGTGATGAATGACAATGTGCTTGACCTGTGACCATACCTGAATTTATATCAACTTTCTGCATTTCACTGTCATGTGCTCAACCCTGTAAAATTTTCTCTATAGCCTAACTCTGAACTATGCCCAAGGTCTCAGTGGTATTTCATATCTAATTTTCCCCATTTTTGAAAATGTAAGCCTCTTCAGTTGTTGACAACACATGAGTGCACACCATACTATGCTCTGCATCCTATTTTTTCTTCTGATGATAGGAAATATATTGACTTTGAAATTCATGTGTCAACAGCATAACTTGATATGTCTCTCAATTTTTACTGCACTACACCAGCTATTTTTATTTACAGATTTCTGTTTGTCCCACACATGAATATCACCTCATTTCTCTTAATGTTAGCATCACGTATTTATTTTCATAAATATTTTGCAGTAATAAATATTCACATATATATTCTCCCTATCCTCTTTTCATGACTCACTTTAAAAAAATTAAAAAGTCTTAATGATACTCACCAGTACTGTACCGATATTTCTTTTTCTTCATACCTTTACCAAACTCTCATCTTTTTTATAAGGGCTCTGTTGAACAAGTGTTGGGTGATATCTCCTCATATGTAGATCACTTTGTTTAGTACAGAGATATTCTAACACTATTAAATCTTCCAATCCACAACAAAGTATATCTTGCCATGTTTTGTGCATTTTTAATTCTTCTTATCAATATTTTATAATTTTCAGTGCTCAGATTTTTCACTTCTTTTTTAAACTTAATTCTTAGGTTTTGGATTTTTTTTTGATACTGTCAAAATGGAATTGGTTTATTGATTTCTTTTGAAAAGATTACTTTCATAAAAATGAAAAAAAATATATTTCATTTAACATGCTTCTTTAATTCATGAAGAATTAAAAGATTCCATACAAATAAATTAGTAAATCTACCTCAAAACTGTATCAAATAGTTAATTTTTTTTTGTGTAGTAATGGATAATCCAGAATCTTTCATATGCTATACAAAGAATTATGTATTAAGCTACAATTCAAAGAATAAAATGAATAATATACTAAACCCAAATTTGGTTTACTCTTGAGAATGCAATTTAGGATTAATAACTGAAAATTTATTAATTTAATTTTTGCCTACAGAGAAAGAAAACAAAAAAACAACAAAAAAGGAACTAAAACACCAACATTTATCCAATGAATGAGAATGAAAAATAAACTAAACAATATTTTTTTGGAATGTATTTGACTATACATACTAAATCAAATTGGTAACAAAATGCTTAGTGATAAATTTCTGCAGAACTTGACTTTGAGATCAGGAACAAGATAAGCATGGTGAAACTCATCATTTTTATTAATGTTGTATAGAAGAACTTTTCAGAGATGATAGTTGAGAGACTGAGAAAGATTGAGAGAAGGAGGGAAGGAAGAGAGAAAGAAGAAATGAAGAGAATGAGATGAAAATAAAAAACTATTGGAAATAAAGAAGAACTTATATCTGTTACTCATTTCCCTTAAGGCTAAATTTTAATTTTAACTAGGAAAATTAAAACAAGTAATTAAATTATTGCCACCTTGAAGTTAGACACAACTACCAGTTGTTTAAAACATCCTGTCAGGAGTATTTTAGTATGATAATCCCATTGAAACATTTAAGAGATATAAAGTGACATTAGGGGAATTTATGGTGTTGCTTCACTATAAATAATTAAAAATTGTTAAAATTTTATTGTTACACTCTAACCTTGACTTCCAGTGACAATTGAGAGATAGCATTTTCATAAAGTTGTTTGCAATTACAACATATACATGAACTTCACAAAAATATGATAAAGCGAGTGGTCAAGAAAAAAAATCTGAAGTAAAGAATTACTGAATGAGATTAAAACACATACTCACACCAAGACTGCTGTCATTATTTGTGACCAGTAGTGATAACATTTGGTTCTTCCTTAATTATTAAAATTTGTGACATGAAATTTTTATTACTTTCTCTCCATAAATAGTTTCCACTGATATAGCTATGAAGTGTCATTTCAAAGTTTCACTTTTAGTTTTAAAAGTAAAATCCAGGGCATTCAGTGGCTAATCTAACTTATGTATATATAATAAAAATATAATACAAGGTTATCCAGTGATGTTATTTGAGCTTAATTTATGCAATGGTTCAATTCTCAACATTAAAATGTTTAAGTCACACATTGAGTTTGACCTAGTTTTATAGGTGTATGTAACTCAGATTCCTTTGTGACCTCCAGTGATACTTTCCCCCTCTGGGCTGTCTTTCTTGTTGTGAAAGGATTTTAGGCAACAAATGTAGAGTAAGGTAAATTATTTGTAACATTCAAGCTTAACCTAGACACTGCTGTGCGAGGGACACATGATCCTCTTGGAGAAGGTAACAGATACATGTAATGTTGAATTAACATGTGAATAAAAGCATAAACATATATATGAGAAAGGCTAAAGTGGTATTGTACGAAAGAGTAACGTGGGATCACTTGTTACTCTTCAGAAATTCAGTTTTGATTAAAAAATGGAGTTTAACATCTTAAAATGATGAAGAAAGGAAACAGAATGTAAAGATTTACCGAATTACATAAGTACTACAACAATGTTTTAATTTGATAGATTTCATGTTTCAATACATTGTGGCAGTCCCTGTTACGTTGCCTTCCTCTTATAGATAAACCTAGCACAAATACACACTAATAACCAAGATTTTACCTCTCAGCAATCTAAAAAGAAAATTCATATCAGTTTGTCATCTAAGTGATCTTTATAAAATTGTCCCAAACTCACCAATCACAGTAACATAGTACAGTGAGAGAAACTATCCAGACATGTATAATAAAATATTCCTTCTCTGCTTACAATAAATTACAATAGTTTTGCTTCTTCAGTAACATGCATAGCAATTACAGAGAAAAAATAAGTAGGCACTAGCTATTGATCACTATATGTATGATCACATGAAGCTATAGGTTCTGTCTTCATACTGATGAATTGTGCTCTGGAGATCATAAATTAGACAAACTCCCTTCAATGTACATTCTAAAAGGCAACAATGATGGAATTATTTTTGTTCTTTGGAAAGAGAAGTGGTTCTATATTTTAGTAAGGAAGAATAATGTAGTGGAAAGAAAACATAACCCAGATTTATGTGTTCACATTTTCAGTTAGTAACTTATGTTGTCTTAGCAGAATACTTAATCTTTGTGAATCAGAGTTTACCAATCTGTGCAATAAAATACCTAGATTTATGTACTTTAGATTAATATGAAGTGGAAAATTGTAAGTATGACTCTGCCGAAGATAAGATTTATTCATTACTGTTTATAAATGACATTTTAGTAACTAAATAATGCTATTTTGTGTTTAATTAATTTGGGGAGATAAAGTGGAGCTAGACCCATAAGGATAGTTTTAAACACTTTGAAAAAGTGAATTAATAACTGAAATATGGTAATTTCCCCCACTTTTCCAGAAGGTAAAACATCATCACTAAAGTATCCCATATATGTTCTAGCAACAATGTGCATCTTAGGAATATGGGAACATCTGCATTTTTCACTTAGCTTTTCATCACATATTGAAGAGAGAAGTTGAAAGTATAAACCCAGGAAGATAAATACCATTTTTCAGGCAAGTCATATAGTAGCCTCTCTTTCTTCTGGTGCAGAATTGTACCAAGTGTTCACATACAAATACAACAATAAAAAAGCAAAAGTCAAATTTTATGTGATTTCTGAAAATCAACAAGCACTTTTCACTGAAGCAAAATATTTCAACATAAGTTTAAATCTTATGAAAGCTTAGTGACTTCTGAAATAGTGGCATGTGTATCTTTTTGATACTATCTACAGTGAAAAATAACTAAGTAAAAAAGCATGATATATAACTCTAGAAATTGTCTTTAAGGATCAGATAAAATGAGAAATCTCTTGTTCAAGGAGATCAAGAAAATCTTGCTGGTAACATTCTATAACATTCGAGTCATGAATCTTGTTATACACATAAACTCTTGTTATACACATACATATAAACATGAAAAAAATCCCATGTTTTCAGGTACATCTAGGAAAACAGGGACTTATACTCCTTCAGGAATCACCAAGTAATTAGTATTTTTCCAGAAAAAAAAATGACAAAAACAAGATGAAGAGTAACAGGCCATCAACTTTATTTGAGCCACCATCCCTTTCTTAGACAGGGACTCACCAGGTGCCCCAGGTATAATTCAACTCACAGTGATCTTCTTGCCTTCAACTTCTGAGTGCAGGATTACAACTGTGTGCCACCACACCTGGCCATCAAAAACCTGTCTCCAAAATACACCCATAAATTGGTGCCTAAATTTAATATGATCAGGCTCTGAAAAATTTTATGCCAGAGGACATTTTGAAAATCAATATAGGAATTAAGTAGGAATTAGTTGAGGCTCTCTGACATGTCTCTAATAATGACATAAGTAGACAGACAGAGCTATCAGAGAAGGTTGCATTCAAAGGCAGATTTGTGAAAACCGTCAGCATGTCACAGTGGTTGGTACAAGCCCAAAGCTGTGGCCCCTCCAGAGAATGAATTGTACAAATACCTGTATTGTTCAGCCTGTAGAATTTTAAATGACACTGAAATATGCACCCTGCTTGGAAACAGGTAGAAGATAAAAGCAACAAACTCTAGATGAGGGATAGGATGGGGGAGTAATATCAAAATGCAAAATAAAAAAAGCAAACTATATATGGCTTGATAATTATAGAAATCTAAAGGAGAAGGAAAAAGAATGAAGATAAACAGTTTTCAGAGGAAAAAATGTAACATTTACTTGCCCCAATTTAAGGATTAAAGGGATAAAAAAAAGTGAAGGGAGGAAAAAAAGCAGAAAAAAAATCTACCAAAATAAAGGCTAGAAAAAAACTTTCTCAGTTGTAATAAAATAAAATATAATAAAATAAATCACACAACCAAGAAATTAAATAAATTCTAATTAGAATAAACTGAAAGGTATTCTTACCTAGATGAATCACAGTGAAATTATGAAAAACTAAAGACAAAGGAAAAGTCTTAAAAGCAGTGAAAGAAAAATAATCCTCCATGTACAAGTAAATGTTAATCAAATGAACAGCTAACATTAGAAAAAATAAAGTCTAGAGCATAAGAGAATTATATTTCCAGGCAAGAAAGAAAAAAATAAAGAAGGAAAGAAAATAAAATGAAAGAGAGAAAATGATTTAATCAAATGTGTCACATCGAGAAGGAATAAAATAATAAAGATTAATGTTTTTGTTGCTATTTGAATGTCTTTACAGCAAACAGTAAAGACAGTTCCTAGCCTGACACTGAAGAACTCAAGGCAGTGAGTGAATACAGAGATGAATCAATTAAAAGACAGGGTGATAAAGGTAATTCAGTATTGTGGAAGACAGAGTTTTGCACATTGGAGAATGAAAACAATATCCTGTTGTGCTTTTTATGGAAAACACACTTTTACAAAATATAAACAAGTTAAAATTTGAAGATAAAGAAGCTTTATTAAGCAAAGAACAATAGGAAATGATTGAAATGTTGTCTGTGGTGCAATATTCCCCTAGCATGTGTGAAGGATACACACACCATCATCAATAAGAAAGTCTGAGTATACAAGAAACACACCTAGTGCAAAAAGAAGCCCATAGACTGAAAGTGAAAAGATAGAAAACAATTCTCCATGTGACAGGAGCCCGGAAAAAAACAGGGGTAACAATATCATTTGCAGACAAAGTAAATTTCAAACCAAAACTGAATCTAGTATTATTGATGTAGGACAGTACTGTATCATACCTCTATGAATGTAAAATATTTTATACCTGCTTTATGATACATAGTAGGGACCGTGCTTTATCAGAGCTACATTTAATGATATTACTCTAGAATGTTCTCTTTCCAGATGATGATTAAGAGGCTAATAGAAAAAATGGAGCCAGGTACCACAGCAGCAACAGAACTTTGCTGTTGTCTGGATATTATTCTTTTCTTTGTTTTTTTTTTTTTTAATGGAATGTGCTGAATGTCTATAATTTTGTTCAGATGACTGCAGAACCTGGAAAAGCTGTTGCTGCTATCGATGCATAACATACTATTATTAGTCTACACACACACACACACACACACACATATATAAATTGAATTTTGGGAAACTTTAACGGTGCTGCCAACTTTGGAAAAAGTCATCCCAATTTACTGTGTTGACTTGGCATTGTACAGAAATGGACAACCATATTGGTCTAGAAATGTTAATTTATTTTTATTTTTATTTTTTCCATGTGTACGGGGGTAACACATTGTACTAAATATATAAGGTCATATCTACGTGGGATTGATTACAGAAACTAATAAAATATTCTCTAAATAATGAAAAAAGAATAAGATAAGACTATAAGAGCGAGAAGCAATTTAAATATGTTCAGGGACCATTTTCTTCTCCAGAATTAAGGATTATTTTACATCATTGCCTTTTCTCTTATACTTTCATTTTTAGTTTTATTTTAGGATTCCCTATTTTTAATGTTCATACAGAGATTTCTTTAACTGAAATACCGAATAGTTTCTTTGGTGTGAGAAACTATAATAATACACAGGATCCTAATGAGACAATTAATAATGTGAAATAGGAAGTAAAGGCTAAAGGTGTAAGGAAAGTGGGAAGGGTGGGGGAAAGGTAATAAGGGAGAGGAAAAAATATGAGAAACTGAAAAGATGGAAATAAAGTGTGTGTAAATGGGGAGGGGAGGAGGGGGTGAAGGGAGGGCAGGGACAAGGGGAAAAATGAGAATCAAGACCTATTATGTAAAGGTACAGAATCTCAGTGATGAATGTAATTGTATTGTATACCTAGATTGTACCAATAACCTCAATAAAAAGGAAAAAAAAAGACTGAGTGATAAATATTTTAATTAAAATAGACCTTAACTTTTTAAAACTATTAATTTAGACTGAATATCATTAAATCACATAAGTGAAGCACTAGCATAGATAACAGTATGAATGAATATTGAAAATAATATCTAAGTTGCTAAGGCTACATGTAGGAAAATTGTCCTTGTATGAAATGTTTAAAATAGAGAAATTATAGCAACAGACATGATAAGTATTTGTGTCAAAGAAGCAGGGTGAAAAAATATTGAGTCCTAATGGCTAGTGGGTTTGTTCTTAGGTACATTATAGCATTCCAAAATGTTGTGGTAATAGTTCCCTTTTAGGACGTCTACAGCTACACTCACATATGCTGAATAAATTATATTTTAGGGAATTGTTTCTCAATAAATTTGTTAATAATTTAGGAAGTGAATATATATTTTACTATCCTGAGAAACAATTGTTTTCTTTGGAGATTAATTTCTATATTATTATTTTATCTTGAGAATAGTTTATTATATGTGTTAAATACAAGCCATACCATACCATAAGTGAAATGCTATAAGAAACGTTAAGCTGATGAAAGCTTAATGCTTGCATACATCATATATTCAAGAAAAAGACATAAAAATAGGACAAGCACATGTACATCTAGGACTCAGTTTATTCCCAAAATTTACAGCAAGGCCAGAAACTAAAGGGGTTATGGGAATGATTCTTACCTCAGCCACCACCATTTGACTTAAACCAAAGATAGTAATACATTATTTTTGAGAATTACAGTCATATATCATAACATAGTATACTAAAATTAACGGTGCAGCTATTTGCATGCAGAATCTTTTAAAGTAGATTTTTAGAATGAGTAAAATTTAATGTTCAGATGTGTTATTTCTTAGATATCAACTTAAATTATGAATTATGTATAAAAAGAGAAAAGTAAAGAAAATAAATCATGATACAATAATTTAAGTAAAATAATAAGCTTCAGAGTTCAACACAAGAAAAATGATCAGACATAAAGAAATAACTACAAAATAATAATGTGGTCAATTTAAAAACCATAGGTTAAGACAAATGAGTCAAACAGTATATTTGGGTAGATTAGCATTTCTTTTTCATCAATTGATATAACTATAGGCAAAAAAAAATACAAGCAAATGATAAACATGAACTAATACACTCATTGTCATTTATAGAACACTTAAACCAACAATAGCAGAATACACATTCTTCTTAAGCTCATGTAGAAAATTCATCAAGATGGACTACATGCTGGTGTACCACACCTTACGGATGTACGATAAAAATATGGTGTCTACTGCTGGTACACACCATCTACATCCACCTTCCTCACAGAAGCTGACACCTTGTGACTTCTGGCTCTTGCCCAAAGTCAAAATTATCATGCAAGGGAATCATTTTGCACTGAGTCAGGAAATCAAGCTAGCCAGGACAGCATAACTAAGGATGTGAAAGAGTTACCAGAATGGTGGGGCCTAGGGATAGTCTTTCTTGATTGCTGATGTCCTAAACTAAGAATTAGATATGACGAACACAGAAAAAGTAGTTGAAATATTCAGTTACTGATGATGGAAAAGAAGTATTCTCTGCAGGGTTGGTTGATAAAATGAACAGATTCACAGCAGTGGCAAGAATAAATGAAGGGGATCTTTTGAATATGGAATCCCTAGATTGGCTTTTCCATTTCAATAAAGTATTGGGATAGTTATCCTATCAAAAACTCACTATCTGTATATAGTCTGGTACCAGAGTTAGACTGATCTGTCTAAGGCACATTTGGATTTGCAGCAGATGTAAACAAAAAATTGAAAATTGCACTTTCTCATTGGTTCTGCACCTAGTGCTCAGAAATTGTACTCATCATAGATCCTGTGTTCTGCATATATGCTCTGGGTCCCCATGACTCTGACTTATTATGCCCAGTTGTTTAATCAGTTTTGCCCCATCCTCAACCTCCTACCTCAAGGGGATATCATAACTGATTGAAAAAGTGACAAGAATAATGGCATAAGTGTGGTTGAATCAAGCAGGGATATTCTGAGAGCAATTAATGACAGTATATCATTTAAAAACATTTAAACACTATGGTTTTCATCATACTTTATGCTTAATGGTGAGAAACTAGATGCTTTGTGTCTACAACTAGTAGAAAAGCAAGAGTGTTCTGTTTTTACTACAATATTGCTCAGAGCTAATATAATCAGATAAGAAAATGAAAAATTCGATTGGAAAAACAAGTGATAAAGCTATCTTTGTTTAGATTTGATATGATTTCAAAATTGGCAGTAAAAGATGTGAAACTAATACATAACTACATTAAGGTTTCAGTTTTAAAAGCCAATTTAAAATATACTTTTTCTATACATAAGCAAATATTCTATAAACATGAAACTTAGACTTAAATATAATATAGAATACATCAAAACTCTTGGAAAAAGAAAGAAAATCTCAGTGACATTGGATTTCTATTACAAGAAAGAAAAACTGGTAAGATTCAATAAAAGCGAAATTCAAAATTTCTCCCCTGTAAATGACACTGATTAGAGAATGAAAAGATAAGCTGTAGGCTGAAACTATTTGCAAAGTAAAACCCGATAAAGGACATGTACCTAAAATATACAGAGAACTAAAACTCAACCAAACCAAATAAAAGGGCAAAATGCATTATGACATTCTGTCAAAAAGGTATACAAATAGCAGATATATAATGTGAAATAATTGAAAACTACAATTGAAACAAATCACTTACTTATTCAATAAAAACTTTTAAAAAAACTAGGAGTGATGGTGCATGTCTAATTCCAGCATAATTTTGGTACTACGGATGGCAAAGATAATAAAAATTCAACTGAAAGTCTTCTTAATGCTCAGTGGTGGAAATTTAAGTAGCAACTGTAATAAAGTAATTTTTTAAATTTTTATTTTTTGGTACTAGGGATGGAACTCAGGTCCTTGCACTTGTGACACAGGCGGTAGAACCAGTGAGCTAAATTCCTGGCCCATCAAATACTTTTGAATTATACTTCAGAATATAAAATAAATAACCATGGGCTTATTCTGATATAAATGCATGATTATACAAATAAAGGCAGGGGAATACATAAATATATGGGGAATAATTAAAAATAATTCATTTTATATTTTCTAACCTGAAGAAGGTAGAGAAGGGGGACAAATATTTTCAATGGGAAAACCTGAGGAACACTGCGGCCAGGTGATCAGGTGAGCATTAACAGTAGTCATTTATGTTGACAGTATGACCCTGATTGCTGTAGTCAACAGGGTTGGGCAAAGGAAGATATTAATAGCACACAAGATCCTAATGAGATAATTAATAATGTGAAATAGGATGAACAGGGCTAAAGGTGTAGAGAAAGTGGGAAGGGTAGGGGAAAGGGAACAAGGGAAAAGAAAAAAATATGATAAAATGGAAATAAAGTGTTCGTAAATGGGGAGGGGAAGAGGGGGTGAAGGGAGGGCAGGGACAAGGGGAAAAATGAGAACCAAGAGCTGTCATGTGAAGGTGCAGGATCCCAGTAATGAATGTAGCTATATTGTATACCTAGATTGTACCAATAAACTCAATAAAAAGAAAAAGAAATGCAGAATACATAACCTATAAAATTATTTTATGATAATTACCCTAAGAGTCAAATGCAAGGATGCAAGAGATAAACCACACAGTAGATGCCCAAAATATTCAACTGAGGGCCTAGGTCCCAGCTGTTTCTTACACAAGTCCAGATAACAGCTTAGAGTCCAAGGCAATGTCCTCCTCAAGTCCAGCCAATGGCCTAGAGCCCATGGCAGTATCTCATGCTTGTCCATATTGACGATCTGCATCTAGAAGGCCCAAAGGCCAATGATTGATGCCCATGAGATGAAGGATTTGTGCCATCAAGCTGAGGGATCCACATTGGAGTCTGGAAGTGATGCTTATGGTAAAGATCAGAGCTCCCCTGATAAAAGCAGCAGCCAGTGATAGCAAGGCCCCCAGCTCCTCCTATGATGAGAACAGCCTAGTTCACATCAGGAAAAATAGCCACAGCAAGATTCTCCGAGATAATTGACAGGCCAAGATCTTCCCCCTGAGTTCTCTTTTTATGACTACTTCAGGAGAATCCTCTATGCCCAGACCATGCTGATTCAGTTCAGTTGGGCATTACAAGTTGGACATTAGTCAATCCACTACACAGAGTAGGGACTTAGCCAGAAATGTGCAGAAACTCAGAAAGTAGAAATAGGGTTAAATGAGGATTTGAAGGAAGACCATGTGGCACAATTTCTGAGATTGTAATCTCTAGACTTCCTGTGAAGAGTGCTCCATACTCTCTTGCATATAATCCATCTTGTCCAGTCTGAATCCTTTTAATCCTATACAGGTAAACTGTGGTGACTCTATTGACTCAGTTTGCCTTACATGTATCTGCTCTGGTATATGCATTTACATGTATTGCTCCCCAGTATCCATTAGACATAATGTTGGTACCAAGTAGGGTCACTGTAAGTTTAAAAAATTCATCCTCCTGCCATAATTGTGGAGATCAAAACCTAATTAGAAAGAGATCTTTTAGTCATACACCCTTCCACTAACCCTTTCACAGTTACAAAGGCATCAAAAGAAATCCGACACCAGACCTCACAAGAAGCCTCCTATAGGCTCTGTTATCTTGGAACTCTTCCAAGAATACTGGGATCTTACAAGACTGACTTGCTAGTTGCTTAATAAGGTACTATTCATTCTTTTGTTTAATGTTTTTTTTATGTAGCTCTTCAGTATGCATGCATTTCTACTTCTCTATTTTTGTTTTTGTTACTTATGCTTTTCATGTCATATCCAAAAAATGATCACTGAAAGGAGTATCAAGAAAATTTTGAGATTAGATTGGATCCAGGGACTGAACAGGTAATGTAAACCAAGAATAGTCTTCTTTAGAAATTTCTGAACTAGAGAAGTTGGAAATGGAGTAAGGATCAGGAGCAAAATCCAGCCTCTCTGCAACTTGGGATCCAGAAACCTGAAAAATAACATCTTAGCAAAGAAAAAAGAAAGGAAGTAGATTTCAGGAATCAAGAATAAACTTGGTGTGGCGGCACATTTGTGTAATCCCAGCACTTGGGAGGCTGAAGCAGGAGGATCACTGTGAGTTTGAAACCAGCCTCAGCTACATAGTGAGTTCCACGTCAGTCTCAACTACATAGTGAGATTTTAACTCAAAAAAACAAAACAAAACAAAAAGAATAAACTGAAAGCAAAATTTGATGCTACAGAGAAGTTGGACAAATGTACTACAACACAGAGTGAAGAACAAAGATGTCTGAAAATTTACTCTGGCTCCTGGAAAGGGGAAAGTATCGCTATAGACACAAAGTAAACCCCGAGGTTTGGAAGCTTCAGGTGGAAATAACAGACTAGACCATCAGTACTACCAGTACACAGAGTTAATGGCTATTTTAAATTATAAAAACAAGGTGAGGTCTTACTCTGAAAAGACCACTTCCACATGGCAAGCGATAGTTGGAGAAGGAGCCCATTGCAGCACCCGCCATTTTGCTAAAGAGTTTAACCAGATTCCATTTGACAACGGGGTTGATATTTTAAGACTGAAACTGAGAACAATGAAAACACAACTTCACTTCAGGGTTCCCGTTATATCTGTCACACAGTGACCGTTTGAGAGACAGCCACTAGAGACAGTGGCAGAGAGGGTACAGGCTTAACGAAGGCGCTCTGAAAATTTTACACTCGAGTGAAGAAGGACACAGGGTCCTGAATTCCATGGTGAGTTTGCCAAATCTTTGGTTAAACACACAGAAAGGCCTCTGGAATAGGGTTAACACCTACAAAATCCACAGGTCCTAAAGCTAGGTAGAGAAAAGTGTGACTTGTTGGATTTTAAGACTGTGAATAGTGGAAGGAATACATTTTATTTAGAATTATTTTTTGTTTTTATTTTTTGTGCATTGGGGTTCTTTTTTTTCATTGCTCTTTGGGAGTTTGTGGATTTTTTTCTTTTTTGAATTTTTAATTTTTTTTCCTTTTATTGTTGTTTTCATTTCTATTTTTCTTTTTAATTTTATTATTTCTTAATTCACCTTATTTCTCCAGTTTCTCTATTTTTCCTCATTATTCTTGTTTCCTCTTTCCTTTTACCTTTATCAGAGTCTACTAATTTCCTTTCACTCTTTAACAGGATCTTTTATCTCAATTTTTCCTCCTTCTCATCTTCCTTCGCTATTTTAATTTTTTTCTTATTTCTTTCTCCTATTCCTCACCTCTTCCATCATTATTAGTGTAAGCATTAAGCTTTATTAATCTCTAGGTATTTACCTCTATGTTATCAATGCTGAATTCTGTTCTAATGTTAGTGGAGTTACAGTTGGGATATGGATTATTGTATATCAACATTTGGTTTGGCTTAGTGTTTATTATGCTATGATTATAGGTATTTCTTCTATAATTAATGGTGGTATATTATTGATTCTTAAAGTATGTCAGTATCTAGTTTGTATTTGATGATATTATTGTTGCTGATTACTTGCTATTGACAGGGTGGCATAGTTGTTGTAATTAATAATTTTTCTTTGTAGGCTAAGATACAGACATCCTTTGTGTGATTAATAATGCTGTGATCATTCTCAAAGGACAAGGTGCTGGGCCAATTATAATGCATTATCCTCTCCCAGATTAATAAAGGTGGTATAGATACAGTGAAAGGTCTATCATTATCCATGTCCAGATTGCATTCCTGAAAAACAAACCTTTGCTAAAGAAACATCCATGCTAGAAATAGTCTTTCCATTATAGGTTTCTGCACAAAAATAAAACAAAACAAAATAAACCCACAATATGTAATAAAAGCATGAAAAAAGGTAACAAAATGCACCCAAAACTCACAACTCTCCCAAAGCCAAACCATGCTTGGAGAGGGAAGAAATAAAAAGTCACACAGAAAAATTATTTGAATGGAAAACAAAGGATATTAAAAAAGATGATCTTTGAGTTCAAAGATGATAAGAATAAAAATATAATGGTTTTAATCAAAGAATAAGTGAGTTTACAGATGATACTAATAAAAAGCTAGCTGAGATAAACAACATGATGCAAGACATGAATGGCAAGTTTAGCAAAGAATGAAGTCCAGGAAAATGTTGCAAACAAAAATTCAGGAGATTAAAAATTATGTTAAGATGATGGGGAGCAGAAGAGACCAATCTTAGGACAGCGTGTCAGATTTAGAAGATAATTCTGCTATCAGAGATCACCTGTTCACAGATACCTTATATACAACAAGAGAACATGAAAAATGGACCAAAAAACTGCTAGAGGATACAAAGGAGAATAATCAAAGAATAATTGCAATTAGTGAAAAATCAGCAACAGTACAAATAGAGTAAAATTCCATTTACAGAAACAATAGCAGAAAAACATTTCAAATAAAGGAAAGAATAAAGCATGTAGATGATTGAGGACTATAGAACCCCAAACAGTAACATTTAAAATGAATCTCTCTATAGCCCATCAAGTTAAATTTCCAGGAATTTAACACAGGGAATGAATCTTAAAAGCTATTAGATAAAAGAAATGAATCACTTATAAATGTAAACCCTTTAGAATTACATCAGACTTCTCAATACAAAGCTTAGAGATCAGGAGAAGTTGGAGTGCAATGTTTCTAGCCCTAGAAGAAAACAACTTCCATTGTACAATTATACATATATCTGGCAAAAGTACCGTTCACAATAGATGTATAAATAAGGTATTTCCATTAAAAAGTGAATTTAAACCAGTGCTATAAAACATGCTCAAGAACAACAATGAAGCAAAAAATTATATGGAATGTGGATGTAGAAAAAAGAGGTAAATAATGACTGAATTTGAAATGATGCCATTATGGAGATACTTTAAACAACTAGGATTATACGTCCCACTTAACCTAGCTATTCCCCTGCTGGGTATCTTCCCAAAAGAATTAAATGAATCATACTACAGTGATATATGCACACCCATGTTTATTGTAGCACAGTTTGTAGTAGCTAAAACTTAGAAAAAGCCCAATTGCCATGAACTGGTAAAGAAAATGTAGATTTTTTTTAATAAAATGGAGTTCTACTCAGCCACAAAGAATGAGAAACTAGAAACATAGCTAAGTAGATACACATTGATGACATACTATTTTGTCAGCTTTAATTGAGTTTATTGGTACATTTTAGGGATACAGTACAGTTGCATTCATTGTTTGGATCTTGTACCCATACATGACAAGTCTTGGTCCTCATGTTTCCCCTTGACCCTGCCCTCACTTCACCCCCTCCTCCCCTCCCCATCTATAAACACTTTATTTCCATCTTTTCATTATCTCAAATTTTTTTCTTTTCCCTTATTACCGTCCCCTACCCATCCCACCTTCCCTACACCTTTAGCTCCTTTTTTCCCATTTCTCAATGTCAGTAATCTTATTAGGATCTTCTGTATTATTGCAGATTATTCACACCAGATAAACTATTTGGTATTTACACATGTGTGCCTTATTTATTTCACTTAGGAGTATATCTTCAATATGTACCCATTTTCCTATGAATGAATCTATTTTCTCATTCTTTATGGCTGAGTAGTATTCCATTTTATAGAAAAACCACATCTTCTTTATCCTGTTTCAAACTGATGGGCAAATAGGCTGTTTCCAAGTTTTAGCTATTACAAACTGTGCTGCTATAAACATGAGTGTGCATACTTCTCTGTGATATGATTTTTTAAATTCTTTTGGAAATCAAAAAATTGGAATAGATGGTCTATACCTCAACTTACTAAAGGCTATCTATGAAAAACCAACAGCCAACATCATATTAAATGGCCAAACACTGAAAATCTTCATGTTAAAATCAGGAACAAGACAAGGATGCCCACTATCACGACTCTTCTTCGATATAGCTCTGGAAACATTAGCCACAGCAATTAGACAAGAGAAAGAAACTAAAGCAATAAAGATAGGAAAGGATGAAGTTAAACTGTCATTATTTGCTGATGATATGATACTCTACATTGAAGACATAAAAGACTCTACCAAAAGACTTCTAGACTTAATTGACTGATTCAGTAGAGTATCTGGATTACAAGGTGAACACCCAAAAATCAGTAGCCTTCTTATACACAAATAACAGACTCACTGAGAGAGAAATAAGAGAAAAAATTCCTTTTACAATAGCATCCAAAAAAATGAAGTATCTAGGAATCAATCTCACAAAAGAATCAAAAGATCCCTACACTGAAAATTATAGCACTCTGAAAAAATAAATTAAAGAGGATATAAAAAACTGGAAAGATATCCCCTGCTCCTGGGTAGGAAGAATCAACATAGTGAAAATGGCCATACTACCAAAACTGCTATATACATTCAATGCAATGCCAATTGAAATTCCAACACTATATTTCACAGAACTAGAAAAAATAATCCAAAAATTCATTTGGAACTATAAAAGACCTAGAATATCAAAAGTGATCTTAGGCAACAGAAACATGGAAGTGGGTATAATAATTCAAAATTTGAAACTATACTACAAAGCCACTGTGATAAAAACAGCATGGAACTGGCAAAGAAACAGGCCTGAGGATCAGTGGAACAGACTGGAAGACACAAAAACAAATCCAGATGTACTCAGCTACCTCATCTTTGACAAAGGAGCTGACCATGCTCAGTGGAGGGAAGATAGCCTCTTTAATAAATGGTGTTGGAAAAACTGGATTTCAACCTGCCACAGATTAAAACTAGACCCTTATCTTTCACCATGCACTAAATTAAAATCCAAATGGATTAAAGATCTAATTATTAAAACAGAAACATTAACCTTGCGGGAAGGTAAGTTAGGCAGAACTCTGGAAGACATTGGCATATGAAAAGATGACATAGTTTTAAGTGCAATTAATAGGACACAAGTGTATAAATAACATATAGTTTCTCTGGTGTGATAAATTAACAGTGTAAATAAGAATCAAAATGTATAATTTATATTTTGCAATAGGAAAATGGTTTAAAAGTGTAGGGAAAGTGGTAGGAGTCTGGGAATGGTAAGAAGGGAAAAGAAAGAAATAAGAGAATAGCGGAAAAATGGAAACAAAGTCTTTGTAAATAGGGGTGAGTGGAGAGCGTGAAGGGAGGCCAAGTGAATGGGGTAAAGATAAGAACCAAGATACATCATGTAAAGGTGGACTTTCCAAATGATGAGTGTAACTGTGTTGTATACCTGAAATGTGTCAAAAAGAAAAGAAAGAAATAACAGAGGCATAATGGGCTCAAAGAAAGAGAAGTATAAAAGAGGAGAAGACATAAAAGTTTCATTTGCCTTGTTTCTTTTATTTTATGTGAATAAAGATGGGATTGGGATGGGGGAAAAAGAATAAGAGCTTTGAAACAGGCAAAAGGCTCTACAGGAAAACAACAAGGATATTCTCCAAGAGAGTTAATTGATAATAAATTACAAAGCATATTATATGAGTTAATATTCATTTTATTAAACCTAGAACAAAACACCAGACATACACAAGTTAAAGGAGAAGAGATTTATCTAAGTTGGCTCAGAGTTTTGAGGGTTCAGTCAATAATTGGCTGACTGCGAGGTAGAAATGGTATGGTGGAAAGATATGGAGGAGAAAATCTGTTTGTCTCCTGACAGTAAAGAAGCAAATAGAAAAGAGAGGAAAAAAGGAAGGAGATATATTCTACAAAACATAGCCTCAAAGACACAGCTCATCATGGCGATTCCTACCTCATAAGGCCACATTTATTTATGAACTCAATAATAAATTCATTGATGAGTATATAACCCCTAAATATTCAGTTACCTTTTAAAAGCATCACATTTGAACACAGGATAATTTAGCAAGACACTCTAGATTTCAATCCTAACCTTGAACTACACATACTTTTAGTCAAACCTGATTTTTTTATTACAAAGAAGCACTAAAGAAAGAGAAAATACAGTTGGAGAAATTTGTTATACAGATGGGAAGTACAGATACTTTGTTTGCAGGTACCAAACTGCAACCATTTTCTATTTAATAACTAAATTTGGAAGATCAAAAATTGGCCTGATAGGGTGTAGATATTTAGCTGCACCAACTGGCTATGTGAAATACTATGACAAATTTTATTTATAGAAGATCTTTTTCTCAAACTTGCCAATCTATATTTTGGAGACTTTTAATTTTGGAATCAGGGATTGAACTCAGGACCTTATGCTTTCAAGGCAGGCATGGAACTGCTGAGCTAAATCTGGGCCCTGTATTTTCAGATTTAAAAAAAAAATACCATTTTAAGTAATATTGAATTTGAAGCATAGAATCATCAATGTTTTTATAATTTTATAAAAATAGTATTTTAGTGTGCAATACTAAGTTGGAAAGAAAGCTATATGGCATAAAACTTCTAAAAAATACAACAAATAAAAAACTAAAATAAATTTGGATTTAAATAACGATACTATTATAATGGAAGATAACATATTAAACATATATCTAAAATGCCCCAGCCAAGAACTAAAAACAAAGTAAAAGAAACAAGCAAATAGAAATTCCATACCAAAGGACAATATTAGAATTTTGTGTGGATTTGCATAAAAGCATGAAACTGTAATTGATATGATTCAGGTATTTTGGAGAAGAAAATACTTCAAATATATATTTTAGTATGTATAATTTTTCAAAAGCTATGTAAGTTTTGTATTTGTATGTGAATATCTGGAATATAAGAGAGAGAGAGAGGCAATTAGTTAAAAGTAAGCAATTAAAAAATCTAAGCTTGCACTTTTAAGGTGTATTGGAGAAAAGAATGATCAAAGTTCACTAAAAAAGGGACAGACTACCTTATTAATTTGTGTGGGCAACAAGTCATGATATAATGATTTCAATGATTTGTAAGTAAAATAAAGAATCCATCACAAAAGCATGAGAAAATTTTTATGTATATGCCTATCAGAACTCCATTGAAGTTGGTATGGAAAAAACATAAGTAAGACTAAAGTATAATTTACATTTGTATTCCAATGGTGAAATAATAATGTATATGTTTTCAAATATTCAATGCAGAATAATAACTACACATATGGCTTTCTCTTGGACCACTCTCTCAGTTTAATCATCACCATATTAATTGAGTAAAACTATCACTCATACTGAAGTACAGCTCTACATGAATATAGGAATATTTATATTACTTTACCATCTAAATTAGAAGAGATAAGACATATTAGAAATAAATAATCAAAAGACATTCTTTGCTTTGTCTCATTTTGAAATTAAGCAACATTACATTAAAAATAAATTTCTACTAAATCTAATAGCATTGAGATAATTATTTATAGATTTTGCTCTACATGACTTGATATTAGAAGTAACTTTGAAGCTCCACATGTTGCTGAGCTATCAGAACCCTTCAGCTAATTAAATCACTATATTTGGGTCTGTCTCTGGTGGGTTTAGTGCCCATCCCAAGTAGGTGTTGACAGATAGGGACATCTCTTTCTGGCTGATTGCTGATTAACTTTGGACAAAGAACCTGACAGCTGCCATGTTTCTCTTTTCCGTAACTCTCTCCTCATATCAGAAAGCACAGAGTTTACCACACAAGAAAAGTACGGAGAGCCATCTTGTGTAGCTATTTTTTAAATTAACATATGTTGATTTTTTAAAAGATCATATAATTTTGCTTGTCTTTTATTCAGAAATATGGTCAGTTGAGATCAAGATCAAGAGCTTTTAACAATATTATTTGTTAGATTATTTGTTAGATGAAAATAAAGATGAGTTGTTGCTTTAAATTCCCTCTATTCTTTTATTATAGTGACAAGTAAAATATCTTTTATGATTTCAGGTTATCCCCTTTCAAATGAGATAGAGTGAGAAGGCGTATCTTACACTCACTCATGAATTATGACTTGCATGCACTGTTTCACTCCTAAAGCCTTTATGTCCAGAGAATTACAACAGAAACACTAAACCTACTAGAAGAGAGGTTAGGTACAACTCTTGAAGACCTTGGTGTAGGAAAAGACATTAGGAACAAAATCTCAGTCACATGGGAACTAGCACAAAAAAAAATAACAACTGGGATCTCATCTTATTAAAAAGCTTTTGCACAGCAAAAGAGACCACCAACAGAGTGAAGGGACAACCCAAAATATTAGAAAAATTTCACGAGCTGTTTCTCAGACAAAAGTCTGCTATTTGGAATACATAAAGAACTTAAAAAATATTACCGCCCCAAATTTAAAGATGCTATATCAAAAAGTGGGCATCTGAAATGAACAGACATCTCTCAGATGAAGTAGAGACAGTAAATAAACATATGCGAAATGTTCAGTATCACTGGTCATCTGAGAGGTGCAGATGGACACAATGCTGAGATTCCACATTACTCCAGAAGGAACGGCTGCTATCAAGTAATCAACCCATAACAAATACTGGCAGGGTTATGGGGAAATCCTGTTGCCATTGTTGGTGAGATTGTAGAATGGTGCAACCACTGTGGAAATCAGTGTGGAGATTCCTCAAAAAACTAAGATTTAAAGTCCCATTTGGCCCAGCTATTCCTTTGCTGTGTATCTTCCCAAAAGAATTAAAAGCATCATATTGCAGAGAATTTTGTGCACCCATGTTTATAGCAGCACAGTTTGTAATAGCTAAATCTTGGAAACAACCCAAATGCTGGACAAATGGTGACTGGATAAAATATTTGTTCATTGCTTTATTTGTACACAATACAATACATGACATTAACAGTTCTACTACGCATTTCTGTAAGTAGAGGTAATGTGAGAAAGAGAGATAGATGAATAGGTTTCTATTCTCTATGCCTTAAAAGAAATTAAGATATAAACTTCCAGAAAACAAAGGGACTAAATAGATGTAGTTACAATAAAGAAATAAATTTTCCTGTTAGCCATTTTGGGGATTGAAGCTGGTCAAATGTTACTTTTCAGGTATTTAATTAATTTATTCATTCTCTGAATATTTTGATTAAAAACTATGCAAATAATACAGTAGCAATCCCAATAAACAGAAATAGAAAGCTCTTGTCATTTTGCAGCTTCTGCTTAGGAGGTGAGTTTCTGGTGATTTAATAATTTCAAAACCATTGAATTTTTTTTCCTTGCCTAAAAGTGTTACCCATAAACAAAACACCCACCTCACCATTCTCCTGTAATAAGCTGTCATGACATAACAATATAATAAAACAAGTTTTGATAGCCTGGAAATATGATTGTTGTCATTTTTCTGACCTCTCGTTAACTCCGCCACATAATGTAATACAGCTTCCACTCTCTCCATGTTTACAAAAATGTGTATTCCCCAGTACATAAATTACCTCTTATTTTCAAAAGTAACAGATCCTTTCCAGTCCTTGTCTCACTTGTCATTGCTGCACAATTTAATCTGTGACATATTATTCTTCAAAATATTATTTCTTTGCTTCTGTGGCACATTCACCATCAATTCTTCCCTCATCGATTTCTATGAGCTTTCAAGCTAAATATTGAATTCAATTTCTTTGACTCTGTACATTTTGTGATACAATGCTGTGGGCTCAAACCCTCTTATCATAGTCTCTTAGTCAATGCATTAGTCTTATGCTGTGAATTTTTCCTGTCCTTGCACAGCAATAACTGTATTTTTCCATCATTTTTATATCCACATCTTGTGGGGTTGTTTGCATATTTGACAGCTCTGCACCATGAAGAGCCCATAGGCAAGAACTAGATTGTTCTTTTTACCGTTACCAATCATGAAAAGTGATATTAAATGTAATCTTGATTAAATGGACAGAATAATGAGAGAAATTGCCCACTGTCATGATATACACCTCCCTTTACTCTGTCCTGGTACTCTCCTATCTGTATTTCAAGTTTTTCTTAAATTTTTCTTAAAGGAGTGTCTCATTACTTAAAACGAACCCAGGGATATCATTGCAAAAAGAGCTCAACTCTTAATTCTTCTTGCTTTATTTTTCAGACTCCTGTCTACAAACTGTGTGCATTTTATACTTGGTACTGGATGTAGAATGTAGGGCCTTTGCTTGGGGCCACATCCCTAATAATGGCAGGAAATTTGTGATTATACTGCTTCAGCCTCTCTGAGGGACAGAGTTAGAGACATGTGCCACCATGCCTGCAAAACTATGAATATTTCAATTCCTCTATGCTATCTGGATGGTGATGTGGAAGCATTAAGTTTTTCAGGCAAGAATTCCTATGTATCCATTCAAATACTAATGTATGTGCTCCTGTGAACGTGTTCTACAAATGTCATTAGGCTCCATAGTAATTCACAATGAGTGTAAGTGAAAAATATTATCCTAAGTGATCTCTGTGAACCTTAATCAGAGTTGGAAAGACTTTTAAAGCAGACTTTGAGGAACTGCCCCCTTTGGGACACAGCACCAACCTTGGACCAGGAGACCAAGCTCTTTCTTCTTCACATGGTGCCTTTTGAGTTTAGCTTCAGCCGAATCTAAGACATTTCTGATAACACATGTTTTAGCGCATATCTCTTACTAGCTGTGGTTCCCTATAGAACTGTGATACAAAGTTTGATTTTGAGAATAATCTTAGAGGAACAATCATAAGAAAAATTTTTGTGTGACATAAAATTGGTTTTGCAATCTAATTAGATTTAGAGACATTAGTGACTGTATTTTTAGTGTGAAAGAGAAAGTTGGTAGCTCATGTGATAATGTAACAATAAAGACAAACAAAACAGTCTTAAAACAGTCCATCAGATTCTTTTAATAATTAATACAATTTATTTTTTCAGGACTTGTTACTCTTCTGCCAGCTAGAATTAAAATATCACTGACATCCTTCAGACAGAATAAATCTTATGTGAGTCAGTTGATCAAAGGAGTTTTTAGCTTAGGCTCCCAAACCATTTACATATCTATTTCCATTTATTGTGCATAATTGTAATAGACATATTCAGCTACTGGAACCATTTCTACATTAATTCCCTGATCTGCAGGGAGGGCTCAGATGGTAGGAATGCGAAGTGAAAGACTTTAGAATTGTCTCTATCTACAAAACGAGTAAAGCCAAGTCAATACCACATACCTGGATTAATTATAGAAATTAGTGTTTTAAGGACCTGAAAGAAAAAGGGATATTTACCATATCCTAACCTTATCTTCCAGTTCCCTTGACTATTTGACCTGTGCAGAAAAGAATGGCAATGGATTGCTGTTAGTTTCCTCAGGTGCTAATATAGACATGATTTTGATTCTTGAGGAAATTGACACATTTCCAGGTATTGTTGAATATTTTTGTCCTACTAAATACCACATTATACAGTTTTTCACCAAGTAACAGTCATTAAAATAAAATAGTTTACTCTTTATCGGGGGGGCACGTTAATTCTAAGGTATGACCCTGGTCTATGTCTTTGATGATTTTGTGCTGATTAGAGGAAAAAGTAGCAAAACTCTCTAGATGTGTTTATGCACATTTGTATATATACAAATGTACAAAAGTCAGAAATAAATCCTCTAGAAAGCTCAAGGACCTTCCATCTCAGTAAGTCATATTGTGATCTAATATTGTGGACTGCATTGTTTTATCCTATTTAAAGTGAGGCTAAGATCTAGCATCCCATATCATAAAAAAAACAAGACAAATGAAAACTACTAGTCTTTTTGGATTTTGGAGACAACATAGTCCTCATTGGGATGTTCTTTGCTGTAATTTATGGCCTGATACACTGCTAGCTTTGAATGGGGTTCGGAAAAAAAGAAAGATGTGCAGTAGGTTCAGTTGGATGTGCAAAATGTTTTATCACTTGGACCATATATTCTGATTGTGGAGAAATACCCAGTGATAGAGGGAGATAGTGGGAATTGTCTTAGGAAACTTGAAAAACTGGTTTATAGATGGTTGGATTTAATAGTCTAGCTCCCCATGAATGTGAACAGCTGCAGCACTTTATGAGGATGGAAGAAACCCTCTCAGTGAGCAAAACTATCTGTGTGGCTGGAAGTCCATTAACACCATCTCGTGGAAGCTTTCTCATCTCTGAATTGAAATTAAATGAAATTAATAACACACCAAATATATACATACCTATATA
>NW_022900913.1:22096277-22155583 GCF_012274545.1 Fukomys damarensis | reverse complement strand
ATATATATATATATATATATATTTGGAACACTATGTGTTATCACATAAGCATGTAATTTATATTATCACTATTATCTAATTTCATTATAGTGTCCTTTATTCTCCTTAAATAATGTATATTGATATAGTAAAAATTCTCTAGTTTAAGAGCCAGTGAATTAACAAAGAGGTTTGACTACTCATCTCACACCAGAAGATACTAAAATGGAAGCGATATCTAAATGGTAGTCACACATTTTTATTTCATAATATATGAATGAATGAATGAATGAATGATCCAATGTTATATAAGTTTCCTCAAAATTTAACATGTGAAATCTCATTTCACAAGATGGAACATATCTAATTGTAAACTTTCTTTTCCTGTTTTGATTCAAAAGACATAATCTAGCAGCATAACTTGTCACAAAAAAGAAAAAAAAAACAGATTCAAAGCACAAAAAAAGAAATGCCAAGCAGTTTGAATTAAATTCCCAGTAATAACTTAAAATTGATATCCTTTTAAAATACCATTATGAAGCAAAAATTCACAACAGGAGTTAGAAATGTCAGGTGCAAAGAATGAATTTCTTTGCTCTTGTCAATGTAACAAAAGGCCTAAAATATTGTTTTGAGAACATTCAGTCATTTCACATTTAAAAATACCTCAATGGATGAAAAATTACTGTTATTCTAATTTAAAAGCGTACTACACATATACCTTTTATCCTTTCACTTTATTGATACGCCACAGGCATTTGTGTATCTATGAAGACTTTTGACAGGTATTATTAATGGATGAGACAATCTACTGGGATATGTTAGAATTTAGAAATACTTTTCCCTCCTCTGAATAAGGGGAATGCTATGAAAATGTGTTCCTTTCTATCATTGTAGCTTCTCCTGTGTAGAGATTGGATTACTAGGCTGTATTTGTTCATATTATAAAAATGAGAGGACGAATCTGAATCAGACCTAGCAGGCAGAGATTGTCATGGGCATAATGTCTACATTTTGTACATTGGGGGTAATAACGATACTCTTCACTGATATTGTTTGACTGCACAGTTACTTAGTGCTAAAATTATCCATTTTTCAACCTTTTTATTAATTGTAATAACTAATTTACCTTTCTAAAACACATTTCTTGGCCTCTCTTTGCACACATCACTCGATCAGAAGTTTTCTATTTGGCACATATTCGAAAAGATATTTCAGTCAAGTTTTTGCAACATCGCCTTGATGTTATTTTATTGTCCAGAATTCATAGTCATCCATAAATAGAGAAAAGGATAGCCCTGGTGTCTGTGTACTGTGCAGAACACACCCTTGAACACTGACCAGAAGCATTAGGAAAACTGAGTAAGGAGAATTGGGAACACCAGTAATTTTGTGTTTGTATCAATCATACCTGATCCCATGAAATTTAGTAGAAGCTAATGGTTGCATTTTCCAGAATTATCATTTCATAAATATGCTGAATGAGAGACATGAAGCAAAAATTAATTCTTGCTTGTTTTAATCTATGATGTCCAAGGAAATAAGTGCATTTATGAGTGAACAGAACAATTATATTTATTAGAAAGGACTGTTATATGTAGCCTAATTAGATGATTTGTTGTTCTTCACACAAAGGTCATTTCATTTGTGTGAAATTTTGACTAAGGATTATAGTGGCCTTTTATATCATGTACTGTGTAATACTTGGCAGACTTCATTTTCTTTGTTCGTTTGTTTTTTTGGTACTGGGAATCAAACTCACAACCTTGTGCTTGCAAGGCAGGCCTGGCGCAGCTGAGCTAAATGCCTGACTTGATAGACAATTATTAATGGACTCAAAATTATTGTCATTGTGCATTCTCTTATCAGATATGTATGTAGTTTTCTTCATTAGAGAAATTCAATTCAATTCAATTCAATTTTGAGCATTAACTTTGTATTATATGAAGGTGCTAAATTCTCTCATTGATGACTCAAACCATAAGAAAAGTATACTTTCATTTTCTTCTACTTTTTATTAACTCTGCCCATTTCCTATCATACATATGTTTTGCTAGGAATTGTTCCATGTTTATCGTAGTAAATCAATTAAAAATAAGTCCAATTTAACATCATAATACAGTTAAATTGTATTTTCTATCATGGTGGAATTTTTATTTAAAAGTCATTAAAGGATTCATTTGGAACTAAAATTTATTCACTTAAATATTATGGTTGAAAAAAGTTTTATCCTTCTAAGGAAGCTATAGAATATATTTAAGGGAGCTAAACAAAAATCTCACTTTTAAAATAATTAGGTAGCAGTAAAAGATTCACAAGAATTATATGTAACTGTGCTATTTCCTTTATCATAAGTATATTGGTTTTATTGTACTGCGGAATTAATTGCAATAGGCCATGGACAATATTAAACAATTTTCCAGCATAGAATGGCTTTGTCAACATGAAATACTTGCCTATATCATATGCAAATAACAGAATATATGAACATATTTGCATTAACAATCAAAAGTCATAAAAATGATGATGTTTCCATTATTAGTCTTTTCAGATTTAGTTAAATTTAAATTAACTTATTGGGCTACTTTTCATGTCACCCATCCAATGTTCTGATTGGACTGCTTTCAGCCAGAGATTAATCAGTTGATTTTTATTTGTCATTTCTTCGAGACTTGGTCCATCCCAGTTAATATTGAACCTTCCCGTCAAGGTTCTCTTTTTCAAATCGGTTCTTCTCTTCAGCATTCATAACTGTCAGGTATTCCTGAAGCAGCAAGCCATTTTTGTTGGGTTGACATTTACTTCTATCCTGTAAGACAGTGGGATTTACAGTGCTGAACATGGTTTATATATACAACAGAGTAAAAGTGGTTAATTTAAAAAAGTGCCATAAATGCTCACAGCTTTTAAATACATAAAATTGTAGTCATGTAGTGATGTGATGAACAAAAACTAAAATTCAGGAAACACAAAATTAACCGCAAAGAAAAGTTAGGGAAGAACTCTTCCTATAAAGTTATTTCATTAATTTCATTGATACATTTTAGGTATAGAATATGATGATATTCATCAATGCAAATTTGAAACTTTCCATGATATACTTGATTCTTATTTTCCCATTCCCCTGCCCTCCCTCCACCCCCTCCACCCCTCCCTATTTGCAAAGACACTATGCTTTTTCCTTTTCTCAAATTTATTCCTTTCTCTTATTTTCCTTCTTCTACCCCTCCTCTTCCCCTTCTCCTTTAGACCTTTTCTTTCTATTTCACATCATCTGTTATATATTTTGATTCTTGCTTAAATCAGCATACTTTAGACAATTCAAAGAAGACATTTGGGTTATGATGACAAATTGAAATAAAGATTCATTTTAAGTGCCTTCTAGAAATCACTAAGAACATGAGAAACAAGGTTTATCAAGAAGTTATTGAGTAAGTCTCAAATATTAAAGAATCTAGTTATGTGGATTGATTTTATAATCCCATATGTATCTTATTCTCATTTTTTCATTACCTTTAAGAAGAATTTCCCAGAATTTTGTAAAATTTTCACATATCCTGAAACTAGTTGTATTGAATATAAAATAAAGCCAGTTGTTTAAAGCAACTCACCCACCTCCCTCACACACACAAGGAATAAAAGGAAAGAACCACAAAGTAGAAATCAAAGTAACTAACATAGAAGACCATAAAAAGAGAAATGCCAAATTGGCAAAGAATAAAGGTAATTAACAAATTTATTTTTATCAGGGGCTATTTAAAGATTTAAAAATAAAGAGTATTTGTCCTGCTATTATGACTTGCTGTGAGGTAAAAAGGAAGGAATAAATAGATTACTTCCTTTCATGTATTCAGCCGTATGACTAAAGTTTCTCAAACAGGTAGAAGAATCCCACTTTGTTCCCAAGAGACAGTAAAGAAGAAAATATATTAATTAGGAGATTTCACACAATCGTAGGGAGAGGTACCTACAACAAAGAAATAGTACCTATGTGAGCAAACTCAAGCCTGATAGCCTATCTTTCCTTTCAGCCAGTCACATAACCATCATACAGATCTTCCAGAAATAGTCTCTGAAAAAACTCA
This sequence comes from Fukomys damarensis, assembly GCF_012274545.1. Lineage (NCBI taxonomy): Eukaryota > Metazoa > Chordata > Mammalia > Rodentia > Bathyergidae > Fukomys > Fukomys damarensis. Next base: position 22,151,519 of record NW_022900913.1, on the reverse strand, counting down.
CCAGCCCAAGAGTTGATGGGAGTCTCCCTTTTCGTGCACCAGCTCAATCAACAGTCATTCACTGAAGCTCTTAGGAAAGATGTACTTCATAAACAAGAGCAGAAAACGGGGAGTTCATTAAAATAGTAAATCAACTAAACAAAAGTAGCATACCGGTGATGCATCTGGCAAAACACGCTACAAATGAAAAACATGCTAGTGCAATAAAAAATATTAAAACACATCAATTTGAATGATTGGAATGTACAACAGAAGAAATAACTTAGAAATTCAGAAAGGTGGAACACAGGGGAAAACAAGGTAGGGACATCCAAATAACAGGATAGGAAACTCAGAGTAAAGTAACAAAATTATACTAGTTTTAAAGAATATTTACCAGGTCAATAAGTCAACTAAAGCCAGACATGGTGGTGCACTCCTGTAATCCCAGCACTCCGAGGCTGAGGCAGGAGGATCGCTGTGAGTTCAAGACCAGGCTGGGCTGCTTAGTGAGTTCCAGGTCAGTCTCAACTACATAGTGAGGCCCTATCTCAAAAAACGAAAACAAAAACAAAAGATAGACAAACAAACAAAAAGTCAACTGAGGTCCCAGCACAAGAATGTACACTTTTACTAAGGCAGTACAATTTACAAAGGAAGAGAAGGGAGAGAGAGAGAGAGAGAGAGAGACAGAGAGAGACAGAGAGTACAGAAAGCACAGATCATATAAAGAGGAATCTTAGGGCTGGGGATTTAGCTCAGCGGTTTGGTGGCCTGCCTTGTAAGCGCAAAGACCCAGGTTCAATTTCCGGTATGAAAAGAAAAAAAAAAAAAAAGGAATCTTACTGACTTGGTATTTCTGAACAGCAACACAGAAATTCAAAAGATAACAATAATAGTAGAACAATCCTTTCACAATTTTGAAGATTAATTACTTTTTTCCTTATATTCACCACCACTAAATTTATATATTAAAGAAAAGATGCTTCTACTCCTAAACTGAATCACGCATTTCCAACTGTACTACTATTCTATAGAAAGATCAGAAATACTGAAAATGTGACTGTAATTATTAAATCTATGTGCCAGTTTGAGTGAGCTGTGGGATGCCTGGACTGTGTGTTGTTTCCATATGTTTCTGTGAGGGCACTAGTGAGAGAGATTGGGTTTTCATTCGGCGACCTCTGTAAATTCCTTTGCCCTCCTAATGTTATCCAATCTGTTGATAATATAATGAAAAGAAAGGAAGAATTTACCCTTTTTCTTTTCTCTCTAGTTGAGCAGGATAATTTCATATCTTCTTTTGTGTACCCGTAGACTGGGATTTACATCATCACTTCCTGTTACTCAGATCTTGAACTGTGACTAAATTAAACCACTGCTTTTCCTTGATTTTCCAGTTGTAGATGGCAAATCACTGGATGCCTCCTTTCCAAAATGGATGAATTAATTCATCATATGAATATCCTTATTATTGTTTTACCGGAGAGTTCGGAATAATAGAATAATCCTGGCCAAAGGAAACCAGTAATTGAGAAGAAAACAAAATGAAATACTGAGGATGGGAGAAAAGAGGTGATATCCAAATAGGCAGATGGTCGTTAAGTACAGAGGGTAAAAAATATAGACTGAAGCAGATCAGAAATCTTTAAAAAAAAACTCCTTCATAAGGAAGATGGCTCAATAACTGATGCAAATGCACATCTAATGAGAAAATTCACTAATAATAGGAAAAATTTTGGCTAAGACATTAGCTCCAAGGAAAGTAAAAAGCAATGGAGATATATATATAGACATGCAGCTCATTTGCAAATAGAATTTATCAATTTTAAATAATATCAATATTGAAATTGAAATTAACCTCACTCATAGAAGTATAGATATTTCCGGAGGATTGTAGGTGAAAAAAGGTGTATCTATGAGTTGGGACCGAGAGAGAAAAGGAAAGGTGAGTCTTCAGTTTCCGGGGTGAAAAGTTCACATATAATGCCTAAAGGACCAATTGAAATACATTCTCAATACTCTGTACGATGTATCATTTCTTAGAGAAGTGGACCTGGACAATCAAAATAACAAGGATAACGACTCTATTGAGTCTAATAAAATAAACTTTAACTTGTAACTAATACAGGTGTGTAATGAAAAAATGATTATTCAACGAGAAATGTAGTTGATAAATCAGAGAGAGCTGAATGTGCTTGTAAATTCTTTGATGATACACGGATATCGTATCTAGCCTGAAGTGGTGTTAATAAGACCACTAGAGAAATGTCCTGTGTAGCATTCCTTTTTAAGTATCAAGTGGATTTATGTTTAATCTTTTTGATTTAGTCGATTTTTTTCCTTTGTTCTTTTTACTACATAAATCAATTTGTCTCAAAAAAGGCTTAATATACTTTCATAAAGGTTTATTTTTTGAAATTTGAGCTTCTGTTGTGTTTCTGTGCTTTGATGTTTGAACGTAATAGGTAGAAGTTTTATTTTTATTCTTTACTTCTAACACCAAAAAATGTGTAGTAGAGCATCTGGGAGAAGAACTACAAATCAGTAATTTAATAAAAAGAACGGCTAAGATGGCTTGTTTAGATGAAGAAATAGTAAATAACTTCCAAGGTATCAAATTTGAGTTTATCATTTTTTTCCAAAAATAAATGTTTGTATCTCTACCAGAGAAATGCTATAAAGTTAACATGCAAATTCCTAACATTTAAATCCTTTAATCAATTGTGCAGCCATCACTGAATTGTTTCTACCATGCGGGAGGAGGGTGTAGAGACGTCGGATTTATAATTTCTCCTCCTGTAGACACTCTTAAAGAGTGGAGGGGCTAGATAGAACTCATGCTAAGGGCAGGTAAGCCAAATTCTGAGTTTCCAAATTAATAATAGTTATTTTTTAGTAGGTCCAAAGAAAGTATGGGAGGCTCACATTATAGAGCCTTAATCAAAATATCTGTTTATCAAATCAGGAGTAAAAGAGAGTATTTTCCTTTAACAAATTAAATAGTTGTTGATTCAAGTATCATTATCTGCATGGTGCATTCTTAACCAAGACTGAAAGTTGAAAGATTTAGTAAGAGGTAAACAAAAGCAAGTGTTAGTTAAAAATAAAATATAGAGAAAAAACAGTAAATGAAACAATTTTCAATATAACCAAGTAAGAATGAAAAAGAAAAAACAAACAAACAAAACAACCCTGTGAATTAGGATAGTATTGTAGATTTCCCCAACAGAAATGTCTGTTGTTATAAGAAGATACTTTCTAAGATGAAATATTTGCTTGAGATATTTTTCTTCAAATGAATTAAACACTATGTGTGGAAAACATTTTTATTGACTAAACTCATGTGTTTAGCAAAACTCTCAGGAAGTTTTAAAATAATTTATGTTAACTTTACAAATATGTTAATACTCATTGTCATGACTACCAGGGTTCAAATACTAGTACTTTTTTATTATTCAGTCAGAATTCAAACAGTTGTGAATTAATTCTTATGAATATTATATTTAAAATTCTCAGGATTTCTGAAGAGCATATTGTTTTATTTTAAGTAATTTGTAGCCAAGGTTTTTGACCAGGGATGAATTCTGTAATTCAATTAATGTATTTATCTACAGAGAAGTTAGACGTTTTGATTTCCATCTTTTTGTAGATTTTCCATTTTTTGCAGCAAAATTCTTACTACCTGCACCAGTCCCTCTCAAATCCAAGAAAACTGAACCACAAGTTTATTTTATTTTTGTGTATTCTTAAAAAAAAAACAAAACAGAAAATTAGCTTAGAGTTCCCTACTTTCACTTAGTTTTTGTATGTAATTATTCTTTAAGTAGTAATATTAAGTGCATTAATAGAATTTAAAAATACTTTGACATCCCATTTTTGTATTTTTAATTTTCTAGTATGAACATCAGTGAAGACATATAAAAATACTGATATATAAAAATATTAGATTTTTTCTAATTAAACTTAAACATTTTCTAAATATTATTAGAATACATGTTCTAGAAGTCTTACATGCATGTCTGTAATATTTTAATTATAATTATTAAAGTCCTATTTTGTACTGCAGTTATAGACAGCACTGTGTTCCATACTACTCTTATACTTAATTCCACAACTAAAGATATTCATTTGCCTCTCACTCTTACACAGACTTGTGATCATATTCTAATTGATGAGTTATCTTATTGCTTTTGATGATCTATGACTATTTCTAGCTCTCCTGCAATTGGGCAGTCTTATTACACATTGACAGTAGGCTTACACATATAGTGGGCTTTGGTAGATGGGTCACTAGAAGTGTGACAGGAGGAGGAGATTAGTAAGGGCTCTGTCATGAGGAGTTGTCTTCTGCAGTGTTTGTCCTTGGAATCTAGCTGCTATCTTTTAGCTGCTATCTTATACCACTTGAAGAGAGCAGAGGCTGTGGTCAATGACTGCCTGAGCTGCACCTGATTTATCATCACTCAACCCTAGTTTCCTATTTTCCAGTGTTTTTATTGAGTCACATAAAGCAGAATCTTTCCTCACACAACACACGCAGATACATACTCTGAAATCCTTAGCTTGTAGTTAAGGCAAATTGGACACATTCCTAAAGAAAATTATCGTGTTTTTCCTATTTATTTCACTGGTGAAAATAATTTCTTAGTTTTTAAGCCTGATTCTAGCTGTACCTAAATTTGATAATCTTCTGTCATGCAAGAGATTACCAGCAGCCATCTGCATTAATTTATCAGATGGCAAAAGATGAATTAAGATTGTCAAAATATCCAATTTGTGATATTACATTGTTGGAGAACAAACACATCTCCTACTTGGTAATTGACAGCTTTGGCATTAATTTGAACTAATCATTTCTAACATTCGCACTAACTTCCATTTCTGCTAGTTTTAATAAGTTATTAAAATGCCATAATGATCTTCTCCACAGGTGTGGAAAGCCAGCTCCTTGCCTGTGGCCAACTTAATTAAGATAACAGCTGGATAGTTATATTTAGAGAGAAAAATCTGAGAGATTAGAACGTTTCTTAAAGTCCCCCAAATGAAAAGACTCATAAAGGAGTGGCCTAGTTTGTTGTTTTCCCAATTTTGTTACAAGGGGATTAATTATTTTATATATCCTAGTTAAATCTATAACCAAATTATGGTTAACAAAATTACTGCAATGAAATGATCTGCATGTTAAGATTGCATTAAATAGTTTTAAACTTGGAGATGTGTTTTTATTTATGGCTCTTCAAAAGTAAGAGGGTACATTTTCTGTCCTGTGATGTTCTCCCATAAGTAGTCAACATTTCCCTTTTACTCCTAATATCAAATATAACCTTTGCCGGAACAAAGACTCTTGGATCTCAAGTATGCCAAGGAGAGGAAGCACGGATAATTTATACTGTAACATTGAGTTATACTGTAACACTGAAACTTTCACTGCCACATAGTACCTTAAGTATGTCACATCCATTTCCAGGAAAGTGCCTTTCTTGATATGTTCTTGAATAAAAAGATATGGCAGATATTTTTAAAAATCTATATAAAAGATGAAGTTGAGTCAAATATAAACCACTTGCTTTTTTAGTTTAGGTCTAGAATTGAAGTTTAGGGAAGATTCTTAATTCATCACTGCATCTTATATCTGACTTTTTAAAACTCCTTTCTAAAATGTATCATTGAATTCCACACTTACTTTACTTAGACAAACTCCAAGATATTTAGATAATATTACTATTTTTTCAAATATTCCTCAAACTAAACATTTTTTAATCAGCTACTTCCAGTGAAAAAAATGTAGGTTCTGAATTACCTATTCATTAAATTCACTTTCTGAGAAATTGCTTTTTTATGGAAAAAATGTAACAAGTTCAAGAGACATTTAAAAATATGTAATTTTTGTCTTATATAGTTAAGTAGAAAATTCTCATAATATGTTGTTTTTATTATAAATTTCCCCAGAAATTCTCTTTTAGTTAGATCAACAGGTAATTTCTAAACCTGGCATAAAGTTACTTATGATTGTCATCTATTATACAGGCTCAAGTGATCTTTTCTGAAAGACAGCTTGGATAAAGGAGCAATCAAAATAACCTTGGGCTGTTTTATGAGTACCAACAAAGATGGTGTAAAATGGTATAAAAGTATATTCCAAGTTCCTAATATATTAGCCATATATTAAATGCTGCATCATAGTAAAATGTCTTCTTTCCTTTGAATCCAAAAACACATACCCAGAAGCAAGGGTACTGGGAGTAACTAAGGTTTTAAAATTTGCAAACAGCCTTTTGGTCCTTTCACAGATGAATAGATTAGGAAAATGTGGTACATACACATAAAGGAGTACTAACCTGCCATGGGGAAAGATAAATGTGAGTCATTTGTAGGAAAATGGATGCATTCTGAGAATATAATGTAAATGAAATAAATCAGCACACAAATTTAAATATAAATAAATTAATGAACAGAATTAAATATAGTAAATAGGAAGGTAGGAAATCAATTTTTCTCAAATGGGAAGGGAACTAAGGGGTGGAGAGGGGGAAAGAGGGCAGGGGATGATAAAGTAATTAATATATGTTATGTATATGAATCAGCTCACCACAAGTAATGTCATCATTATGTACTGTAAACATGGACTAACAAAAACTACATCTTGTTTGAAATATTATTTTTGTCACGCTGTAGTTTCTGCAACTGTGTATATCATGGACCTAATGACTTTCTGTATTCTAGTATGTGAGATGATTTTTACAATTATAGATTATCCATGTATGCCTACACTCATTATAATGTCGACTCCAATTTCTGTGATAATTTTTATTAAACCTGAATGAGTAATGTGCCTACTTTAAAGAAAACTCAGAAGTCAAAATAACTTTGAATTATCATTCGCTCAATCTCATGTACAGAACAAATTTAAATGTGTGAGAAGTTATAGAGATCGTCCTCCTACAGAAAGATTACTGATATTGAAACTAAAGTGGACAAAGTCCTTGGTTACATTTATATGTAAATTCATTAATGTTTAAGTGCTTTACTGATCATTATTCATCAAATATGATCTTTTCTTTTGACTCTCATGCTATTGAAAATCATATCTTGAGATAAGAGTGTAACATTTTATAGTGTGGTGAAAATGTTAGCTGAAAGAATATTATTTAATTTGCCTTTGAAAAATACAGTGTAATTATCATGAGCAAATGATCAGTTTTTCTACTATACAAGAAAATCCTGAAGTGCCTTTATAAATAATCACGGATAAGCCCCTGGGAGAAAAAGCAGGAAATTATTCAGTCTTCCAAAATCTTTACATATGTGTCTCATGTTAAAATATAGTACACAAAGGGATAATATTAGATACTATAGGCCATACAGCATGATGCTGTCAAAGGCAAAACAAAATATCCAGAAGTTGTTTCGAAGGACTATAAGCCTTAAACTCAGAGACACACAGACAGAAAAAAGAAACAATAAACACAACAAAATACAAGAGTTTGAATCTAGAGACCGTTGAAACAGGTATAGCATGTTGCATTCTTATATATGATAAATATTAAATGATTAGATTTAAGCATATATTGGGGTAGTATAATTCTGCTGCTATACGTAAATACAATTGTATTTCCTAAAACAAATATTAAAATTAAAAGCTTGGCAACACACAGTGTCAGCTAAATATATAAAGAACAGTGATATGTGTACATTTTCAAAAGTCTAAATCATAGACTATTTTCATTCATAGGGCTGAGATATTATTGGGTTGCATTGAAAATATTTTTTTACTCTTTGCCACTTTAATTCTTTAATATTATTTTCATGAAGTTTGTCTTTTCACCATTTCTCTAAGTTCTGCAAATCTAAATGCCTTTCTGTTAGTGTTAAAAGCCATAATATAATCATTTTGCAAGTGTAGTTCAACCATATTAGTTAGTTAAAAGCATCAGTAAGAAATATGTCATTTTAAAGCAGGTAGGATTATCACTCTTGTGATTTTACCTATTTTCCGAAATACTGATAGCTACTTAATATTCCATTATCTAAAAAATCTTACAAAGTAATTTTTTATGAATGTCTTCTAACATCATTGAAAGTACATTAAGCTAAAGCAGAAATTTCAATATAAGCATTTTCATTTCTTCTTTTAAAAAGTATTTCATTCTTATATTTATTTATAGGAGATATACATGTTTTAAACTTTATGCAAAAACCAAAAGCCTCCATTGATTTCATGTAATTTTCTTTAGAATTACACATTTTTACATATAATTAAGCATTTGTTTTTCATTACAGTGAATTTGAGCATCAGTAAAAATTGTTTTTATTGAAAACATCTCTCTATTGCTAAGTTTCTCTATTTTGTTCCACTAATTAATATCTAAATTACATGTTTTAAACTTTATGCAAAAACCAAAAGCCTCCATTGATTTCATGTAATTTTCTTTAGAATTACACATTTTTACATATAATTAAGCATTTGTTTTTCATTACAGTGAATTTGAGCATCAGTAAAAATTGTTTTTATTGAAAACATCTCTCTATTGCTAAGTTTCTCTATTTTGTTCCACTAATTAATATCTAAATATAAGATGCTTTCAGCTTTATTTTTCAAATATGCACTGGATCTTGATTTTCTAAGTCTTTGAAATGTTTCATTAGGTTCCTACTTTGGAATCACATTTTCTTTCTAATATAATAATTTGTAGGAACACTTTTTTCCCTTAGCACTGCTATCATGGTGTCCCACCTGTTGTGTTGTGTTTCTACTGCAGTTTAATTCTGAGAATTTAGAAATGTATCGTCTGTTTTCCTCTGTGATCCACTGATCATTGACTAGTACATGAACCAATACCATGGGTTTATGTAGTTTCTATAGTGTATTTGCTGTTTATTTCATCCAACTACCTTCCAGTAGAATTCATAACATTTTTTGAGTTTTTGGTATTTATCGAGATTTGCTTATGGTCTAAAATGTGGTCTATTTTGGACAAATGTCTGTTGAAAATACTGTATGTTTTACTATTGTTGGATGAAACACGGTAGATATTTGGGTTCTCTTTTCAATGCAATGACTTTCACCTTTACATGTTTGAATGCTAAGGGTGGGGTCTTCCTGATTCCTAAAATGTCCGTGAGCCATATTTTTACTATTGTCCTGATGCAAAGTGTCGCACTCTCTAAGACCTCAATTTTGTACACTCATCATTTCTGGCAAAACTCCGACATTTTAAGTGGGCATTTTGCCCCTGGTTCCTACTATATACCTAACTAAAAGTAGAAACAGTGACATGAGACAGCCAAAATGTTCAGTTGTTTTGAAATTCTACCCAACATGGTAATTAGTCCATTCCCTTAATATGAGACTCCTGAAAAATCCCAGGAAATGGACAGAACGTTTGCAAATCTTCTTCCAGAGCATAGAACACATGATGCATAGTCAAGCTGCCGATGAAGTCATTGATCCAATCTGAGCCTTATTATCATCTGCATTTTTAAGCATTCTGATGTGACCTTTGATCAGAATCCCTCATGAAGAACCACTTTTAATATTGTACAGCTTTGATAACTGACATATCTCCACCTGCCCAAATGCTTCCTATGAACCAGTTCTAAAAGCTTCTATAATATATGGGCAGGTAGTTACAACAATGATTCCACATGATACTAAAATCTGTATCATTCATTTTTCTTGTCATTGAGATACAATATGCTACACACACAACTTATAGGAAGAGAGGTTTCTTTAGCTTATGATTACATAAGTGTCTTTCCATGATAATCAGCCTCATGGTAGTCATGGAATGATGCAAGGGCTTGGGTAAAGGAAAGCTGCTTGTGTCATGGCAACAAGGAAGTAGAGAGTGATGAGAGCTGCTGGAGAGGGTCAGCTGCCTGAGAGATCCACCTCTTTCAGTCCCCCTAAGAACAAGCCAACTATAGCATTAGCATGATCTGAATACCATTTTTCACTAAAATATCAGAGCAGAGAAGGGATCTATTTCTCCAGAGATTAGTAAGTATGATATTGTAGCAGTCTGAGATGTAAAATGGTTCATATACAATCTGTCTCTAACCATAGCTATTAGGGAGAAAATTCTCTCTCTCTCTCTCTCTCTCTCTCTCTCTCTCTCTCTCTCTCTGTGTGTGTGTGTGTGTGTGTGTGTGTTTCTATCATTTCAGCCATTTAATAGAAAAGTAAAATCATATGTTTTTTCTCTTCCACTATATTATGATTCCCTTCATTTTTCTAAGAACTCAGTAAGGGTATTTTTTTCTCATACTTTTCAAAGTTTTGTTGCATGTATTCTCTTTATATTAAAGGATGACATATTTATTAGTAATTATTTGTTTAAAAGATTTTAAAAAGTACTAGTTCATGAGTACTAGGATACTTGTTCTAACTACATATCACAAGTAATAAAAATTATTGTGCAATTATGCTTCATATAAGTGCCTAGATTCACAATACATTCAGCAGCTCATTCAGTATACACAAAAGGATGCACTATTATTTCTGCTATTTTTCATCTTACATTTTGCTACTATTTATTTGCTGCCTTAAGACTTCCAAGAGATTCATTTTCAGTGATTAGTATGTAACATTACACTTTCTCTGTCTGTGTGGAAATGAAATCATTACCTAGTAAAGATTTTGATTATCTTGAAACTCTATTAGTTCTTACATAATATATAACCCTGTACTCCTCCAGGATTGAGCTGTGGGATGTTTTCAAAAGTATCTCTAATCTCCACTCATCTTGAATTCTCTCAAACAGAAACCAAAACAGTCTGTCTTTTATAAATTCTGATTGAAGTCATATCTATCTTAGAAGGTTTAATATCTTAAAATACGCTAAGAGTTCGGAAACTTTTGATCAAAGCAGCTATCAAAATGCAAAATATTGCTGTCATTGTTCTCAAAAGGTAAATAGCAATCATTCACTGGCTTTGTGCATTTCCCTCCAGTCACTGTGATCTGATCTGCTGTAAGAACCTAGTTTGCCATTGATTAAATGCTCTTATCTCAATTGCCAAGTTAATCTTGTGTGGCATCCACACTTTTATTTTATCTTCTTTACATAGTCTTCTTCAGGCTCTACAAATGTGGGTAAACTTTAAAGAAATCACGGAGCAGCACTCTTTTCATTTATTTTATTTTATTTTTTTTCCTTTTCAACAAGTTGTTCTTCATAAAACATTCTGTAAGACATTAAATTCTCTTAGGTACACACTTACTTTTCTTCAAAATCTCAGAATAACTTTAAAGGTTTTAGAAGACCTTCCTCTCCATGTAGTACTGTTCCAAATAAACGAGAAGGACTCAGGCTTCATAGGGGGAAGTAGTGAGGGGGCTCAGCGGTAGTGTTCATTTGCGGGTTCTGAACTTTGATCATCTGTATAATTAACACATTTGATGAGGATGGTTTATTTCATTGTAGCAAAAGTTTTTGTCAATACTAATATTTATCATTGAGCTAATATGTATTAATACTATAAGAACAGTATTGCAATAGTATTATTTGTTTAGTGGTATCAACACAAATATTTCTCATTTCTCCAAAACTTGAACAAAATATGAGTTAAATATTTCTTCACTGAATAAGGTTAGGCAGTGGGACAAACCTACTAACCTACCGCATAAAACTTTCATACCATTCTCAAGCTAGAGAAGTCCAGTGAGTTTAATCTCTTGAGTCTACCATGATTTTAGCTATACATGAGTTTGTGTCGATTAGTGGGGATTCTGTTCTGCCTGAGTTCCTGAAACTTTTCTGGTAGCCCAGTATTATTAAGTCTCTAACATCCAAAATAATGTCCTAACAATATTTAACAGAATTTCTTAAGATTAAATGATCTCTTAACTCTGGATCCTGCAGTGCATGAGTAATTTTCATAATGAGTGCACCCTACATTAGGCAGTATATATTTATATTTGTGTTTTAATTATATGACAATAATATTAACAACAATTACCTTTTCTATTAAAAAGGAAGTACTGGTAAAGGCAAGCTCTGCTTTCATTTTAGGATGGATACATAAACAAGGTTCAGTTATACAAATTTTTTAATTAATATTATTGATACACTTTAGGTATACAATATTATTTTGTGGAAGCTTTATCCATAAAATGAAGATAAAATAAGTTTTAAAATTTGGCTACCTAAATCTGAAATCACAGCTCTGTAATTTATTTGAAAATTTAATTTCAATGAATTTTGACATATGAAAATGACATCAGTCACATTCTCTGGATGCAAGGCAATAACATATATAATAATGAAGCTATAAAGTAAACTAGGTAACTGGACAGAGTGATAAAAAACACTTATGCAATTACCTGATGAATTAAAAGATGATTTAAATTACAATATTTCATATCCTTAAGAACTTGGCATGATATTTACACATGTGTGACTTATTTATTTCACTTAGGAGTATATCCTCAATTTTCCTAAGAGTGAATCTAATTTCTCATTCTTTATGGCTTTGTAGTATTCCATTTTTAAAAAAAACACATTTTCTTTATCCAGTTTCTGACTGATGGACAAATGGGCTGTTTCCAAGTTTTAGCTATTACAAACTATGCCTCTATAAGCATGGTTGTACATATATCACTGTGGTATGATTCTTTTAATTCTTTTGGAAAGATGCCCAGCAGAGGGATGTCTGGGTTAAATGGAACCTCTAATCCCAGCTCTTTGAGTTATCTCCATATTGATTTCCACAGTAGCTGCACCAGTCTGCACTCCCACCTACAATGGAGAAGGGTTCCTCCCCCACCCGCAATACCCTGCCAACATTTGTTAGTCATTGATTTCTTGACAGCAGCCATTCTTTGTGGGGTGAGGTGGAATCTCAGTATTGTTTTCTTCTGCATCTCTCAAATGACCAATGATGTGGAACATTTTTTCATATATTTACTTGATGCTTTTACTGCCTTGTCTGGAAATGTCTGCTCATTTCAGATGCCCATTTTGAAGTCCTCTTGATATTAGTATATTTAGACAGAATCAGGCTGGGAAATACACCAGGAGGTTAGTACATTTAAAAAGTGTTCTAAAAATCATTATTTTATTGTCAAAGTCTTGATCATAAGAAGGTGCTTTCTAAATTATTTTGGTGTATTTTCATCTATGTATTCGTCAGATTAGATGCACTTCATGACCAGAAAACAATAAACACTTGATAAAATTATTTTTATGCACCTGACTACTCGTGTATCCATCTATCCATTCATCCTTCATCTATCATAGTGATGGATATTCTGGAGATTGTTGTGTGCTTTGTTGCTATTTTGGCAACAAAACAGGTATTTGTAGTTTTTGTTGTTGTTTTATGTTATTCCCATGTATCCTGTCTTAGAATTATATATTTTTATAAAATTACTACGGATAAAAATGGCTTTCAATTAATGTGATTTTCTCAGGTAATTCCCTTTGCTTTCTCTATTTTGGAGTGTGCAGGCAAACAAATATATAGAGATTTTTCTCTCAATACCTAGATGTGACATTGAGGGCATCCGTACCCAGTAGTAACACTGGCAGATCAGAAGGATTCAAACATCCCTCACTTGGTTTCCTCTTTTTGTCATTCACTTTCCAAAGAACTGAAGAACTATTCAAAAGTTCATAATAACTATAGTCTATTTTTCTCAACCTTAGGAACAATTATATATCCTAACACCTCATAGGAATATTACATTCTATAAATAATATATGTATGTGATTCATTTCCTCAATTCTGGATAGTCTTCCTATTTATCATCACCAATCTAAAAGCAAATAAAAAGATGATTGGGTTATGCAATGTTGTGCTCCTTGAGTGGGTGCAACAGGCAGTATACGAGTCAGAGATCGTTAATGTTCTCCGACTTCCTCCCTGAGGGTTGGAAGCTGCGCCGAGTCCATTCTGAAACTCTACAACCTCTTCCAGCAGAGGTGGAGCTGTGTCTACCTTATGTGAGATGGGGAGATCACAAGGGGCTCAGGAACTCCCAGTCACACCTGCAGTGGTATATTACCCTCTCTACAAAGACTAGGAAATTATTTGGATTTGGTGCAAGAGCAGCTGAGGTTTACTTCTGTAGTATATCTGTTGTTTCTGGATGATCCCGAGTTTCTCAAAGTCAGAGCAATCATTTTATATTCCCTTAGTAAAATTTTTTTGGACTTATCCATGATAATATACACTTTTTATTTGAAAGATAAGTATGTTGCTTCTCCTAGGTTTTCAGCTTCTTGAAATCAAATGCATGTCCCATATTTTATTTTAATTTTTCAAATTCAAACCCTTATTCTTCCATTGAGAATACTTCCAGACATTTGTTTAATTTTATCATTTATAAATATTCCTGCTTTTAAGTATTTGCCTAAAAGAAAAGTTAATAGGAAGGACTCTTGAAAAAAATGGCTCATTTTGTTTTCATAAAAATGGTTCAAGTAATGCTCTTCCCTTTAAAATTCTTAAAATGTGTATTTATTTACCTCATTTTTCCTTGGGATACGTGATTTTCATACCTAAAATGTCCCCCAAAGGACTCATGCTTTTAGAGGCGGGCCTTGTGAAACGTGATTGGATCGTGGTGCTTCTGTATTAATCAGCGGAGTAGTCCGTGGATGACTTCATAGGTGAAAGTGTTGTTAAGTGTGAACTGGTCAAAGTAGGTGGGTCCCTGAGTGTGGGACTCGGAAGGGCGCATCCTTATAATCCATTCCTCCTTGTTCTCTGTTTTCTGCTCCTAGCCTGCCATGGTTGAGCATCTTTCCTCTACAGTACCCTTTTACCCTACCACGTCTGCCTTGGAGCCAGGCAACCACAGACTAAACCCTCTACAATTCTGAACCGAAGCAAATTTCTCCTCATTTAGCTTGTAGGTGCTGAATATTTTTGTACTGACAACAGTAAGGCAACTCACACATAATGGATGACGAGATATGACTAATTAAACTATACGAATTCTCTGTTTCATAAGAATGTTCAATTGTAAGATATTCTTTACTTTGTAGTCTTACAATGAGAAAATAGTAAATATAAGATGGGGATTCTATGATATACATAAATGCTTGTGACACAGAGGAAAAATACTTTAAAAATTCAAAAGTATTTTTATTCCATTTACACACACAATAATAAAAAGTAAAACAAAGACTTGTTTTGCTTATAGATTTTTTTGCTATGCATCTTAAAATTGTATTCTGATATTATTTGCATTTAAAAAAATAAAGCTACTCATATTTGCCTAAATTATATTAAACATGAAAAACTGGGCCGGGGATTTGGCTCAATGGTTTGGTGGCCTGCCTTGCAAGCACAAGGACCTGAGTTCAAAATAAAAAGTAAAACAAAGACTTGTTTTGCTTATAGATTTTTTTGCTATGCATCTTAAAATTGTATTCTGATATTATTTGCATTTAAAAAAATAAAGCTACTCATATTTGCCTAAATTATATTAAACATGAAAAACTGGGCCGGGGATTTGGCTCAATGGTTTGGTGGCCTGCCTTGCAAGCACAAGGACCTGAGTTCAATTCCTGGTGTAAATGCATCTTAAAATTGTATTCTGATATTATTTGCATTTAAAAAAATAAAGCTACTCATATTTGCCTAAATTATATTAAACATGAAAAACTGGGCCGGGGATTTGGCTCAATGGTTTGGTGGCCTGCCTTGCAAGCACAAGGACCTGAGTTCAATTCCTGGTACCCAAAAAAAAATAAATAAATAAAAAATAAAATAAAATAAACATGAAAAACTAAGGAATAATTTAAAAACATAAAAGTGACATACTGTTCAAAATTATAAAAAGTGCATCTTAATATCCTTTGGAAAACAAAATTAAAAAGTAATGAGATAAATACTTGAAAACATTCATGGTATTTCACTATTTAATAAATATAGCAACTAAACTATTTGGTATGATTGGTGTATGAAAGTTATTTTTCTATATCATATATAATATTTAGTAATCCATTTCGTGAGATAAAGTTGAGTTTTTAAAACAGAAGTGTAGTTATTTGTGTTTATTCAGTAATTAAAGTAATTTATCATAACAGAAAAATGTAGGCAAAGTGATCACTGACATTAATACTTTCTTTATATTTTATTGCCTTTGGAAACATCAATAATTTTATGATATAATTTAATTAGATACTCTTGTCAGAGTCAGAATAATTATACCATTTAAAAGATGACAACATACAAAATATTAAATGTCAGACTGGCTATTTCTCTCCTTTTATCTAAGTATATAGAGACATTCAAAACTTGATAATAAGCAGTGTTTCTCCATTATTTGTTTTTTAGGTGAAATATTGTAATGTGAAATAAATATTAGATATTGGATATTCAAATCTATGTGAATTCATCACTGTTTTGTAGTGTATCTAAATCAAAATTCCATTTAATTGTCCCTTTTTCTTACTTATTTGTCCTCTTAAATAATTTTACCAACATATAAGTATAGTTCTCAATTGAAAATTGAGATTCTCTAATTTGAGATCCCTAAGCATCCTGAACTAACAGTATTAATTTTAGCTCCACCTTAAGCTAAGTGCAGATGGAGAATGTTTGTTTTACATTTTTGAGAGGATCCGTGCCTTTTGGAGGTTAATCTAACAGTCTGTCTTTCAATCTTTATTCTGTATTTTTTCTTAAAACTAATTCTTCCCAAATCTTTAACTTTCCTTACTTAAAGTGTTCATCAAATTAGTGCCATGCTTATGTTTCTTTGACATTATAATAAATAAAATTTGATGTAATTTCTCATCATTATCTAACTCCTGGAAGGTTTTTTTGTTTAATATACTGATTTCACTTCTTTGCTTTCAAATCCTCAAGGTGTTGCAATTCCATATTTCCATATTAGGCATTGATAAGATTTATCATTTTCATGTTATTATAGTATTATTTTTGCCTTTGAAAAAAGCTAAATTATATTATTAAACTAATGCTCAGAGATACCCGTATCATGCTTGAGTCTTTCTTTTTCTTTTCTTTTTTTTGGTGGGTGTACCAAGGATTGAATTCCAGACCTTGCATTTGCAAGGCAGTTGCGGTACCACTGAGCTAAATGCCCGGCCCTTGAGTCATACTTCTGATACTCATTTTGATAACACAGATTGTTGGGAGTAGAGTAAAGGAGTGAATATAACAAAGGCTATTTTATATTTCCATTGGAGAAAGATAAGTATTAAATGAGTAAAAGTTAAAGAATGAAAAAAGAGGGCTGGAGATTTAGCTCAGTGGTTCTGCCGTCTGCCTTGCAAGTGCAAGGACCCGAGGTGGATCCCTGGTACAAAAATAAAGAATGAAAAAAGATGCCAAATTTAGGAATATTTTAGCTAGCATTTCCAGAGTACATCTATTTGTTGAACAGAAACGTGAACAAGTCAATAAACCTTATATGACTACGAGAACAACAATTTGGCATATTGCGTAGTGTGAGATTAGAAAGATGATGTAACTGTATTGCATATCTAAAATGTACCAATAAAATATTTTTAAAAGAAAGATGATGTAAAACTGTATTATATAGGACCCCAAACAGAATATAGGAATCACCCACTTTGCCACAATTTTGTTTTCACCATGGCAACATGAAGCGTTTTCTCTGTATGTTCAAGATGGGTAAGACAATCTTAGTTGTGTATCTGACTGGCTAGATGATCATGCTGAAGCTTTTTTTTTTGTAACAAGAAATGTTTCCAAGTTGAGTTCCAGTTAGCTTACGTAAGAATGCTAGCTGCAGGGAAGCAGGCTAGTGGGTTGTGTGTATCAATAGCGCCTATATATTTCAATGTATGAAGTGCGATTACCATATATTGGCACTAATTCTTCCTCAGAATATTAGCTCTTGCTTTGCATTTAATCCAATTTACTTCATTGTTCTTGCCACTATTTGAAGAGGCTTTTAAAGTCTTGTATCAGCAGGGATTGTTTTTACAAAGAGCAAGAAAAACGCATTAAATGTTACTGCTGAGTGCCATCCAATAGAAAAGCAGGCTTGAGCCTGATGTGGTGACACCAGCCTGTCATCCCAGATCTCTGGAGGCTGAGGCAGGAGAATTGCTATAAGTGTGAGGCCATCCTGGGCTACCCAGTGAGTTTAGGGCCCACATGAACCTCGAAGGATACCCTGTCTCACCCACCCCCAGCACATGTGACACTAAGTCAGTTCTGGCTACTCCTGAAAGTCAAAATGTTCTTGAAAGTAAATATTTTAAAAATTAATTTAGGACATCCATGGAGCCATAACAGTGGAACTAAAGATTCTGAAGGAGGAGAACTTTCAAGAATGCTTCTAAAAGTGGCAAAAATGATGGGATAAGGGTGTTCACAGTTAGGAGAAGTATGTAGAGAGGGATTAAGAACAATGTGTTATTTTTGCTATAATATTAAAAAAGCTAAACAAATAATATTTTCTGACAACCTTTCATATGACATCACAGGTGTCATTCCAACATGGATGAAAAATGGACTATGGCCAGAGGAATAATCAAGAAGAAACACCAAAAGCAACATTACTCATCCAGGAGAATTAATATTGTTTTTGCCGTAAACTACCTGAATAAACGTGATGCTGATTTTCATAATATCACTATTTAATTTCCCTACTGGACATGTACAATTTCCTTGGAGAGATGACACTAACTTATCACAAAATTGTATTTGTTATTACCAGTATTATTGAAACAAGGATCTAGATACTGAACTACATTCCCAGACCTTTTTATATTGTTTTGAAGTTTGGAGCCCGAGTAAGCTTAATTAATAAGATGTTATTATTAGTTGCTAGTTTCCCTTCGTAACTATTTACAACGGAACATAAATACTTTTAAAGAGATGTGAAGAGGCCAGGGATTTAGTTCAGCAGTTCGGTGGCCTGCCTTGTAAGTGCAAGGACCCGAGTTCAATCCCTGGTACCCCCCCAAAAACTGTGAAGATGGAATTATAAAAGGCTATGTTGTGCAAACTTACACTCTTAAAATATTTAAAATTTTTTACATGCAGTCATTCTCTTAGCATTGTTAAGTAGTAGAGTTGTCATATTTGATACATAGTTAAGCACCTTTATGGAAACATAAACTACCGCAAAGCCATCAACTCTTGAGTGCCTTGAAATAATACTGTAAGCACACACATTTGTAAAATGTTTGATATAATTTTTCTACTCTATTTTTCATCTTAAATAGATATTTTTTTTTCAGTTTAGCATGTTTTACTCCATCAACTTTTGGGAAATAATTTTTCTTTGGTGTAACTCACAGACAACTTTATTTTGGTGTCAATTCTCTTTATATTAACTTTTTCCTTCTCTGCTCTCATCCTTTGGGACAAAGTTTCCTCGATTCTCAAAATAGTGATTTGTAAAACAGATCGTGTCACTTTTTCACACTATTCAACAGATTCTCATATTCTTCAAACTCAAAGCCATTCATCAAATGTTGGCCTGGCACATATTGGTGATCCTGCACATATTGGGCTTGCTGGTCTCCTCGATACACATTATTCACCCATTTGTTCAGATTTATCTTCTACAGTGCACACTTCTGAGGCAGGAGGTACAGTGCTACCAGGCAAGCACAGCCATCCTTGTCACATGCTGCTGTTCTTGTGCAGGAAAATCCAACAGGAATAACGAAAGATACTTTTGAAAATAGACATATATCTTTAGAAATAAAGAAATCGTGAAAGATGAGAGAAACTTGATGGTAATTTATTTTAGGAAAGAAATAGAAGAAAAAAGGTTTGTGTGTGGGGAAACTATCTGGATGAAGATATGACTGAGACAAACTGAAACAGACAGTCATGCTAAACTAAAGATCAGCTCAGGAAAAGAGTGACGAAGTTGCAAGAACTTGAACTGAGGGAAAGCTTGCTTCATTCTAGACACAGATATGTTGTTAGCAAGTCAGAGATTAGTAGAAGAGAAGTTGGAACGAAAGACAGGGGTCCAGCTTACTCAAAGCAATATTTTTACTTTTACAAATGAATTAACCACCATATAATTTTTCACAGGGTGATCCCTTGGAAATAGCTTCCTACTGCAACAGTTTCTCTTCGATGTAATAGAATAATCAGCTTATTGTTTAGTTTCAGAACTCATAGCTCTGATCAGTGTTGATAGTTCCATTTAGAAATTTCTTCTGTTTATTTTGGTCATAACATTTTATTAGAATATTGTGAACATTATTTTTCCTTTCCTACTTTGATTGTAATCTTATTGATGAATATAATGTTGTCTTAAAATAATTGGTATTTTATTTACGTGATCCGTTTTGGCATATTTTATGTTCATTAATAGTTCTTGAGTTACCAAAGTACTCCATTACATACAAAATTAGGAAAAAATTAAAAAGACAAAGAAAATTCATAGAAAAAACTGGTATAACTGGTTTGATTAAACTATTCATTTTAGTTTCGATTTTCTATATCCTCTGCTATCTCTTTTTACAGAGTGCTGTAGTTTTCAGTGTAGAGGTCTTTTGCTTCTTTTGTTAGATTGATTCCTAGATACTTCATTTTTTGGATGCTATTGTGAAAAGAATTATTTTGCTAATTTCTCTGAGTGAGACTGAGTCTGTTACTTGAGTACAAGAAGGCTATTGATTTTTGAGTGTTCACCTTGTATTCAGCTACTCTGCTGAAAGTGTCCATTAATTCTAGAAGTCTTTTGGTGGAATTTTTTGGGTCTTCAATGTAAAGTATTATATCGTCAGCAAATAAAGACAGTTTAACTTCTTCCTTTCCTATCTTATTGCTTTATTTTTTTTCTCTTGTCTAATTGCTGTGGTTAATGTTTCCTGAACTATATTGAAAAAGAATGGTTGATAATGGGCATCTTTGTCTTGTTCCTGATTTTAACATGAAGGTTTTTTAGTTTATGGCCATTTAAAATGATGTTGGCTGTTGGTTTTTCATAGATAGCCTTTAAGTTGAGAAATAGACCATCTGTTCCACTTTTTTTGCAGGGGTTTTTATCATGAATGGGTGTTGAATTTTGTCAAACGCTTTTTCTGCATCTATTGTGAGGATCATGTTCTTTTTCCCCTTGATTCTGTTAATATAGTGTATTACATTTATTGATTTACATATGTTGAACCATCCTTTCAACCCTGGAATAAATCTGACTTGATCAGGATCTATGATCTTCTTGATTACCCTCTGTTTTCTTATTAAGGATTTTGCGTCCCTATTCATTAAGGAGATTGGCCTGTAGTTCTCTTTCTTAGTTGGGTTTTTCCCTGGTTTGGGAATCAAAATAATACTTGCTTCCAGTAATGAATTTGGAAGTATTGCTTCCCTTTCAATTTCATTGAAAAGTTCAAAGAGTGGTGGCAGTAGCTCTTCTCTAAATGTCCTTTAAAATTCAGCCGTGAATCCATCAGGACCTGGGCTTTTCTTTGTTGGTAAACTTTTAATCACATTTTCAATTTCACTCATTGTAACTGGTGTGTTTAGAATTTTTTTATCTTCTTCATTCAACTTTGGTAATTCATAAGTATCTAAAAATCTTTCCATTTCTTCTGTGTTTTCCATTTTATTAGAATACAGGTTCTCAAAGTAGGTATTGATGATCCTCTGGATTTCTGCTGGATCTGTTGTGACTTCACCTTTTTCTTTCCTAATTGCATGGATCTGAGCCTTTTCTTTCCTTTTTTTGACCAGGTTAGCTAAAGGTTTATCAATTTTATTTATCCAATACAACATACAGGAATCTACGGGACACAATGAAAGCATTTCAACTTAGAAAATTCATAGCAGTGAATGCCCACTCTAGGAAAACAGAGCAAGCTCAAATAAATAACCTCATGATGAATCTTAGACTTCTAGAAAAAGAAGAGCAAGAAAATCCCAAAGCTCATAAATGGGAGGATATTATAAAAATTAGAGCAGAAATCAATGCAATGGAAACTAAGAAAATGATACAAAAAACAAATGAATCAAAGAGTTGGTTTTCTGAAAGAAAATTACTTAAAAATCTAATTCCATTTTACACCTTATAATTCCATTTATAATTTGCCTATATCTATTTTCATATTTTTCTATTTTTAATTATTTCATAGCAACTTTTATATGAAAGCAAACTGCTCTGACATAGTTAATTTACTTATGTATATAATTACTGAAGTTGAAACACAACTGTTATCAAAGTGATTTCATACTCTGTATTCTCTTATTAAATTCTGTTCATTTATTAACTCATTGTGGTTTCCTAGAGGCTTATATTTCTGTAAGTGTAACAATGAGTCATTAAATGTATTCATAAATATAGATTTCAATAGTTTGATAATCATTGATCATGTAAATAAGTACTTTTATAGATAATGCATTTAAGGGTCAGTTTCTCAAGATAATAAACTATTTGCGAAAGTAAACAGGAGGAAGAAGCAGAAACATAAGACATCTGAGAAAAATGAGTAAGGCCTGAAACTGCCTAACTACCAATTTTCACTCCGACAGTGCTCCCACCGTTAGGCAACCTGGACAGACACCCTTCCTTTTCCTTTAGTTGCTCTAGAGCAGCAAACTTGATTCTCCTGCCATCCACAGATCATAGAAACAAAACAACCTTTACCTCCCACTCTTCAGTCTGCTCCTGCACCCAATCCTTGTGTGGTCTGTGTTCTGTGTTGTCATCTCTGGGCTGTGCTAGTCAGTTCTACTGCTAGTCAGTTCTCTCTCAAGTATCTTCTACGTATCTCTCTCCATAATTTTCCATTATGGTATAGTAATAACTAGTAACAGCAACTACTAATAGCTACCAACCAGTTGCTATCTTGATATTAAAATATACATTCAGTAATGAAATTATTATTCAGTAAATTTTCATACAACTTCATAATGAGATACATTAGCATTTTTTACAGATTTATACAGGGAAGAGAGGTGAAAAAGTCATCAAACAGTTTTACTTCTCACAAAGGCATTTATATTAAAATCATACACTCAAACAAGAAATTTGGAGATTAAGATAGATGGATATAAATGATAAATAGTCTCTGTCATCTTTTCGTGTAATTCTAATTTTCTAGAGTGAATTCTTAATCTCTAAAGAAAAAGAAAAAAATCACTTGAGCCTTTTTATAGCACTATGATTACTCTTCTGGGGAAACTACACATTTATTTAGGAAAAAATGACCCCACATAGGATTTGAAGTCAGAGATGTTTTCATGCTTTCTAGATCACACTTAATATAAAAATATACTGTGCAAGTTGATATTGTTTCATCTGGCTTTTCTTCTCTTGTGTTCTTTGCTTCAAATCCATTTGCAAAGTCTTTACATTTGCACCTTCATCAGATATAGACAACAGTAGGATATTTCAGTTCTGAGAGCACCACGCAGTAGTTTTGATTCCTTTATTGATTTTTCCTGCCATAGATAATGTAAAGTTGTCCTTTTACTTCTTTTCTGTGTCAAGAGATTTATATCCTGTCTGGCTCATATAAATATTTACAAAGGGAAGAATTATGAACAGGAAATTTGTGAAGTAATGAACACAAGCTCTCATACCATTTCAAAAGCAAAACATTTACAGAACTGCTTGATTTCACTGAGCAAATCTGCATACGTTTCTCTATGTTTTGACATAAATGATCTTGAAATCTTGAGAACACATGTGCCTTTACAAATTGAGTAAGATTAATGGAAAGCACTTACATAATTTTGAAAGTTCTACACTGTAAAATTCAAGAAAGTTGTGCTTAAGATGAATTCTGGGTACAATTTTAGATTCATTAATTAAATATTTCCTTTCCTAAGGTATTGTATAAGCCAGACACATAAGCTAAAATGAACAGAAGTGATTTAAGAAAATATATCAGTAGGAAAACACTAGAATTAGCCTCTGAGATGGCATTTCTGAATGAGAACAGTACTATTATTTGCAAAGGAGCAGCTTTAATTGTATGAAAAAGCTCCTTATACAGCCAGATCTATGGTATTCCTGGTTTTGGGTCTATAGATTCATCATAAACTCCAAAATATCGGGACCATAACTAATGGTATTATCTAATTGCCATTGCACTTATTTTGCAGTATGCATAGTAGAGATGTGGTTTGAATTTCTCCATTTTCTGTTATGTACAATACCAAGGAGCAGAAACATTTTTAATATTCCTGTTCTTACTACTATGATGTATCCTCCAAAGACTACATTCAATAAGGCATCAATTTCACATGACTTAGCATAATTTGAACCATTTGAACTTTAATTAACATAAAGCCAGAGAACCCTTATGAGACTTTTGACATTGTTTCTTCACAATGCATGCCCCACAACATTCTAAATCTTAAAGATCTTATATTTCTTTGAGTAAAGGAAATATCTAGCTCAAATTTTCCCAATTCTCTGGTGTTAATTAGGGATACAGAACCCACACCATTTAAAAGAGTTTAACAAAGAAAGGATCACATTCAGAATTCTTTGAACAGATAACATAGGACAGAAAGAACAACAAAAACAAACGGAGATAGATACTATAGTTTCTGCAGAAAATAGCTTTTTGGTAACTTTGGAATAAATAATGAATAGTGTTAGAATTATTACAGTATTATAATTAGATGAAAGACCTTGAGTGGTCAAAATGCAGAGAAAAGGCATTAGCAAACTGTCTGATTCTTGTGTTCAGTACACTTGTTGAGAGTCCTCTTCAAAAATATGCAAAATCACCAGCTGTGTTGCTTAAGCATCTTGTTGGACATGTTGTGGTATATATGTTGAAATCATAAGCATTATATCTTGCTGAGATATCATTAGGCAAAAAAGATCACCTAGAAATACATAGGCAGTAGTAGGGTTTACTTTCACTACCATCAATGCCAGTAACTGATAACAAAATGCTTCTGTTCCTTTGTAACCAATAATGGATTAATGACTCTAACTCCCTTGGGCTTGGGGAAGGCAATCCCTTTTATGAACTACACCTGTGAATTTTGTCATGTAATTTGGGGCTTATAGCGCTGATAGATCAGCAGGAAAAAAATAAGGATATTATTTTACTGATGAATAAACTTTCTGGAATGAAGTCTAATTCCAGATGTTGCTAGATAATATGCAGAGAAATGCAAGAGAGTTCACCGAGTTACTTCTATGTCCTTCTGGGCTTGGTGACAATAGTCAACTGGCATTTGCAGTCATCTTGGCATAACAATGATATGTACATTTCCAGAAACCTGAAGGATACATGTCTACACTATCTATTGTACAAACAAATCAATTGGCTGAACTTTTCTTCCATTTTAGGTATAATTTTTGAACAATAAGGAACATAAATATTAACAACCACCTCAGGGTAATTTAATACGTGAGAAATAATATTTTGTTTCACCTCACATCGGGTGTCACAGTGTTTTTACACACTCTAGTTAGCCATTAGTTTGCAACTTCCCCAACAAGATGTGAATGGTAAAATGGGTAGGCAGAAGCTAATACTGGAGCTCACCCACAGTGATTTCTTCATCTTTGAGTCCAGGTGATCCCAAAAGAAAGTCATGTCACTGGCCGTGATGGAGGACTTCCCACAGAAGATAATTGGATATAGTAGTGGTTACAATTTGTACCTTGAAATAGAGAAGCTTGCTCAATGATGCTGGTGCTTCTGGGGAAGTTCAGTGGACACCTTAGAGTGGCAAGGATAAAGTTCTACGTGGAATCACTCATAAGTACACCACCCACTGACGCTGACATTATAAGTAGAAAAACATACATGGATAAGTAGTTTATTTCTCTGATTTCAGTAAATGGATATCACAAATAGTGTTCTTACTGGATGAGAAATGTGTTGTGGACCCTCTGGATTAGTGCCACACAAAAAAACAGAGAATAGTAGTACTTGGTAGAAAACATCTTAAAATTCCCATACTGTATTTCTATATAATCTGACTACCTACTAGATATGTTTGCTAGGTCCTTGTATTTTTATGCTAAAATGATCTGTGTTTGTCTGGAATTATTAGATTACAGTAAGAGTTCCTTGAGAACTCTTTGGATGTTAAAAAATTAGTCTAGGCACTTAGATATTGCAGAGGAGTGAGGACTTGAAAATCTGTACATGGACAATTTACCCTATCTAAAGTGCACTTCCCTGTTTTGTTTTGTTTTGTTTTAGTGATAGATGGTTGTGTATGACATCGACACACAGTTACACTTCAAATTTCAAATTCCTGGAGGCTAAGTTATGAAAATATTAAAAATATATTTTGTTTGTTCTTTGTTTTTGTACCAATATGCTAATCAATTCACTTCATTTTGGAAGAAAAGCACAACTCTAAGCACTACTGTAAGTTAATAGAATGTTCCGAATATGGTGTCATAAAACATGCTGTTATTAATACTTTAAATTACCATACACTCAAGTAGATGGCAGAAAAAGACATCTTATGGTCAAATCAGAAAATGAGTCTATTTCTAGATCACTGGTTCCATACATCACAAGCAGCTTTTAGTTTTCTTCACAATGTTCTATCAAAGCAGGCCCAGACACCAAATGAGGGTTATCATGTAGGAGTTTTTTCTCTGAGTTGACTACAGTTATGGCTCATGCTACAATTGAGGTAAACAAATGCCACCTAGGAAACACAAATAAGTCCAAATTAAGACATATTATCCCTCCTTCCTTGACCCTTTTGAGGAGATACTCAATCCCAATACTTCTGCTTCTCAATGCAGTTATCAAAATTCATAATTTAACTGCTTTAAATCTATAACAGAAGGTGTGCAGAATTCTTCGAATACAGTACAAAATATGGTAACCCAGCTAACACTGCAAGCTAGAAACTAGAAGCAGTCAAAATGCAGGTTCAGCATCAAGGGACAGAGCCAGTGAGCAAGCCAAATACAGACGCCCCTGTGGTGGTGATGATCTAGAAACTATACTGTGCAACTGTGCTAGCCTGAGTTCATGCCTGATTCAATGCATCGGTCAATACTGAGTATGTATGTGGAGTAGCAGGATCCATATCCACAGCAAAAAGGAGAGGGAATATTACTCACACAAAGTGAATTTCTGGGAAAGTGCAGTGATTACAAGCATGTCCAAAAACTGTCTTCAGAAAGAAAGAAAATTTACTCTGGGTTTTTAATCTGATTACCGAATATCCAACATAGGAATTTCACAAATGTATTCTCATGTGGGAAGAAGCATGAATTAACTGAATTTATTACCAGAGCAAAGAAAAACAGAAGGAAGTGAGAACAACCACTCTCTTTTAGTATTTCCTGAAATGACACAGACAGGGAAAAAAGAGGACAGAAATTATAATATTTTAGCAAAAACAACAATTGTTGTGAGAAAATTTATGAAAATTATGCATTGATAGTAGATAATATTAACATTCTATAAACCAACCACAATTACAATGATTATCTTTGTTTATGAGATTTTTCAAAATAAAAGTCACTCTAAATCTTCTAAAAAACATGAATGCAGTCGACAACCAGATATGTGATTCTTAAGAAGTAAGAAAAATTTGTAGTGATAAAGTATTCTGAATGTATTCCAAAAGTTTTTGTAAAAATTAAATACAGTTTTATGAATACATATGAAAATATCACATAGTGTTACCAATGCTAATAATTGCATCATTATGTTCTTAAAACTAACATTAAAGTCATTTAGTTATTATTCAGCAATTTTGCAAACATTTTGGAATGTTTAAGATTTATTTCATATTACAAAGGGAGAAAATGGAATACAAAACTCTTTGTATATTGTTCTTCAAATGGTATGCATTGAAGAATGAAAATAACATTACACCACTAAAAGAGTCAATTCCCTAATTTTTATGACGATTGTAATAAAATGGACCTATTATATTCATGTATACTAAAAATAATTTTATATTGAATTCATAGTGTGATACTTAATTATCTCATAATAAGTGAAACATTCCATGCCTTTGAGTAATGTGGTAATAGAAAAAAATTGTATACATTTATTCTCTTTTATTAAAGAGAATTTAAAATACACACATAGATATGAACTTTGTTAGCTTTCTTTAATCAGCAATAATAATTATTTCACCTTGTAATACATGTGTTCTTGTTCTAAAGTATTCAATATTAAATTAAATTATTCATTCAGTTCCTCTAAGCATATGATGACATATTGCCAAACTTAATATTACCCTTTTTATCAGTTCAATAAAATAGTTCAATATTTTAATGTGTTCAATTAAGAAACACAGTTGTATTCATTCACAAAGGAACATTAAGTTTTACAGTGAACTCTAGCCCCGCTTGAAGTTCCAGCTGCAAAACATAAAAGTAAAATTAACAGACATGCGGTTCATATTTCTTAGCCATTAAGAAATTTTATAGTGCCAGGGATTTAGCTCAACAGTTCGGTGGCCTGCCTTGCAAGGACCCGAGTTCAATCCCCGGTACCAAAAACAAAAACAAAACAAAACAGAAACAAAAACAAAAGAAATTTTATAGTATCCAAAGCTTCCAATGAAATACTCCAGTAAAATAATGAGGCTGAACCTGTGTTAAAGCTCATGTTTGGGTTGTAGAATTAAAAAACAACAACAACAATAACTAAATATTGATGCTTAAACTTATGTGTCTGATTTAGGAAAAATAAAATTATACAGAAATTAAAGAGCAAAATAGATGGCAGGAAATAGGAAATTGGAGATAGATCTTTTGCAAAAGGGAAGAGGACCAAGGCTGGATGGAGAGTCAGGATGGGAGGAAAGAGGATGAAAATGAATTAGGATGTATTATAAACTTGTACCAGCTCCATATGATAAATGTAATCGTGTGCAAACGTATTCTAATAGAAACTAAAGTAAAAGCACATACATTAAATAATCTAAAAATAAAGCACTTAAACCTTTATATGATAATTGCATCTTTAACTATGTTTACTGTGAAGTTGTTGAAATTATATCACAGTCCCTTCAGTAGTGTTTTTGAAATTT
Source organism: Fukomys damarensis (assembly GCF_012274545.1). Taxonomy (NCBI): domain Eukaryota; kingdom Metazoa; phylum Chordata; class Mammalia; order Rodentia; family Bathyergidae; genus Fukomys; species Fukomys damarensis. Next base: position 22,122,623 of record NW_022900913.1, on the reverse strand, counting down.
CATTGATTAAATGCTTTAAATGGCATCAGACATTTTGGTAATCTATAATAAAATAATCCCCAAATTCTCAGATAAAACAATATCAAATTATTGCAGTATTTTCTTTCACAACATTGCTGTTCCTAGATAATTAAAATACAATTACCAGATGGGTATGCAAGCAGACACCTGTAATACCAGAACTCTACAGGCCGAGACCGGAGGATTGCAACTTTTAGGCCAGGCTGGGTTTCACAGGGAGTTTAGAAAGTTAGAGTCACATTCTATGAATCAATGGATTTTAAAATAATAATTCAAATATAATTTTCTGTCTGAGTTGTGTTTTCATAAATTCTAAGTGAAGCTGTTTTCATCTCTTAGTTTATAAAATAACATGACATTGAAAAGAGCTTGAATTTACATTGAGAAACATCAAACAATCTGCTCCTCTCAAGTCACACATTTTGGAGGAATGCTTATTTGAAACACTGGATTTTGTAAAATGATTCTTCTTGTGAAATTAATTCCTGCTCTTCTTTGGTATTAATATTTAAAAATGTTTTAAAAGTTAAGAGCAGAAATTTTAACATTATTTGCAAAAGTAAGAGAGATCACTGTATTTACATTGAAATATGAAATGGTACAACAAGATTCCTGTATACACAAAGGAGAGATACATCCCTGATGTGGCTGAATGGAATTTGAACATTTTTTTAATCTCCTAAATATTTCCGGGAGAGGCACTTGGTTTGCAAACAGAATGCAAAACTAAGGGATAACACGAAACATGTATAGCACCAGATCAGTATAGTATTATCCCTTAGTTTTGTTAGGAAGTATGAGTGAGAAAATAAAGCAAAAGGCATCATGTTGTGCAAACATATGCTAATAGAAACTAAAATAAAAATACATTAAATAATCTAAAATATAAAACATTTAAAAATTTGTAAAATGAGTACATCTTAAATTATGTTTACAGTGAAACTGTTAAAATCATATCACACAGTATCTTCAGTAGTGTCAGAAAAAGGCAACAGTGAAAAGAAAACAGCTAATAAAACACGAATTTATGAGTGGTTTCAATGATACAGGCAGTTAAATTCCGTCCTCCACAAATCTCGGGGAAACTGAGTGTCATGCATCTCAGAATTGTTCTAAATAAAGATGAGAAGAGACAGAAATATGTAACTCTAATCTTTGTCCCTTACCATTTGAGTGTTGACTGAAAACACAACATTTGAAGGATTCCAGGGTGTCCAAGTGATAGGTCTAGCTTCCTCTCAGATTGCTGGAGGAAGCTCTCAAAGAAGCAAGGGCAGAGAAACATGGCTGCTGGAGGTGGAAAGCTCCAGTATTCATGAAAAATGTATCTAGCAGTTTCAACTGTACTCAGAGGTCGTGAATACCATATGGTCCTATTCAAAGATCCAAACAAATCTATTCTTGCTGTACACCAAGCACTTTAAAGTTAGCTATAATTACAAAAAAATTACAGGACACTGTAGGCTAACTCTGCAACCAAAAATCCTTGTCCAGTGACTACTCTTAATGCTATTTTTATTCCTAACCTTGTGATTAAACAACTATCATCCTCCTTTGGGGTAAACTTTTTTCTTTTTTGCTTTTCTATCATATGAATTGGAAGCACCCACATGTCCTCCGGTAAATCCATTGAGTTGCAGAATTATAATGATGTAGTTAAGATGTCACAGGAAGTGCTGTTGCCACTGGACATTCATGAGGACACTTTTGAAATGAATTACAAACAACATTAAAGTTCTTCCATCACTATATCATAATTCACAGACTAAAATGAAGACAATTGATTAGATATACAGAGGTCAAAAATCAAAAGCTATCATTTGGAGTTAGTGGGTGAAAGTGATAGCTAAACTCACTATCAATGATTACAGGAAACGATTCTGAAATTAAACACAAGCGGTATTTGGTTGTTGGGAAAACAATAGTTAAAATGTATTTTAGTAGATAATTCATCGTAGTTGATGTAAAATATGCATCTATTCTAATTCAATGCATATGTGACTTGTTTTAATTTTCTGCTTACAAATATAAATGGGATATTTCTCAGATCTTTTGTTAAATAAACACTGAGATAGGTACAAGAAGTGATTATCAGTAAGTACTGTAAAATTACCTGCCACCCATCTGGGTGCAAGCAGGAAAGTCAAACCAAACAGCAACTTGAATAGAAAAAGTTTAGCATAAATAATTGTTAGTATAAGAAGAGATTGAAATGAGGAACTGGGGTCAGAAAAAGCAAAAAGAACTCTGAAGAGCATAAGATCAGCCCATAAGAAAACTAGATTCTCCTCCAAAAAAATGACTAACCCTTGTCTTTCTATTATCAATGATATAATTTGAACCTTATGATTGTAACTGTATTGTATATCTAAAAAGTAACAATAAAATCAATGAAAGAAAAAGTTGACTAATACTGATTCTGGGAAGGCAAAAAGTTGCTGTGCTGTCAGGCCAATAACTTGTTTTGAAATTTCCCTGGAGAACTTGACAGCTATCTACCCTGACATATGCCAGGGAAAGCATTTCAAAAGAAACTGTCTGGACACGCACTGCTATAAAAGGGCGCCAAGAGGAAGTGGAGGAGAACTGCTGGCCACTGTGTCCAGGTGGTTGCTGTGAGGTCTAAGGTCTTAGCCCTGCAGAAACTGGGTAGTGCAGGAACTGGTCAGAGATACACTACAAAACTGCCCTTTTCCTGGCGAGAGAAGGAACTACTGGTTACTGTGTACTGCTAAGGCCAGAATGCTCTAGAGCCAAGCATGAAGAAGCAGGAACCACTGTTGGAGTCAGTACAGAAACAAGGCATGCATATCTAGGGACCTGCCAAGGGAGCAAACCAGAAATAAGAATCAGAATTCTTTTTTTTTTATATAACCTAGGCTTCAATAGGTATTAATATTTCACTACTATTCCTAGTTCCATTGTTAATTTACAAAGAAAAATATTTATAATGTCCCATTCCTTTTCACAGAGGACAAAAAGACACAATTTGAGTTTAGAAACAATAAGTTATTACCAAGCACACTTATCTCCATAAAGAACAAAATTAGAAACTTTCATCTAATTTTGAAATATTTTATATTAACATAGTATAATGTATAATCATTTCTAAAAAGCAAGGCTTTTTAATGCACTGTGAAAGGAACAATTAATTTTATACATCTAACTTTAGGGGAGAAACTTATAAGAATATAATGGAAGATCCTTTTCAAATAGAGGAATTGTGGCATTTAATTTGAAGACTGCATGAATTACATCAAAGATACACTCCGACTGATTTTAAAATTGAACAATTGAAGGTAATGTGTTATATAACTACAAGAACTGCATCACTCTGCTACATTCTTAGTTCTTGACAAAACTTTTGTATTTGAAAAGATTGATGTATTTTGACACTTTTCAAACATTTTAAGGCATTTACTAAATATAAAACGGCAAAGCTTTCTTGAAAGAATTATCCCAAGTTAAACCAGATACATTCGTTTTCCATCAATCAGTTTAGACAAGAGATGGGTGGAGGGACAAGGGAGGAAGGAGAAGAGGATGAACAGAGGAAAACGTGTCAGGTAAGTAGACCTGGAGTGCAAATATTATATACTACAAATATGTACTAATAGATGCACGCTGAAGTCAGAGTGAAAATAAGCGGATACGGAGAGCAATTGCTAGAAAATGCAAAATGTCTCCGTAGTCATAATCACTAAACTAGCTCGGTAAGAGCAGAATGAGTAGGCAAACATTTCTATGGGTGAAATTTATTAGTCATAGAAAATGAAATTACTCATTACTTTCTAAATTGTTACAGGATAAATATATCCAATTCTATTATATCCTGAAAACTATATTATAGACATCTTCCTCTATGATTAATATACACCTGAAATGAACTTTGATAACCATTGTAATATATTTCTCCTCATAATAGCTTATATAACTATTTCTAAATGACTGAAAATTTGGGATAGATATATTGCCTTATACTTTTATAGATTTTTCAACTTGAACTATAGAATATTACATATTTGAGGAAAGTTACTGTAATCTGTCAACTAAAAGAAATTTCTGGACAGTTTCATTAGTGAATCAAAGGCAAACTTTGACTTCAGCCTCTAAATTAGCTTGAGTATATATATATATTTTTTTTCTCAAAGAGAAAACGTGTCTTATATTTTCTAACAAATTAACATAATGTGATTACAGTTAACATATAACTGATTTGCAAATTTTGGGTAATTTTATGGTGAACAGAGAAAGTTATTAAGTTAATTTTCACTAAGTGAAAATGAGAATTTCTTAGTACATTATATAATTTATTCTAGCACTCCACTCCCTTCATGTGAATCCTGCTTTTGTTTTTGTTTTTAACATGATCCTTTTGAAATCATTTATGTTATATTTTAGATTTAAGCCAATTTAAAAGTAGAAAGATAAAGTTTCTCTTTTGTGTTCATGACACAAAAGATTATACAAATATGTCTGCTTTAGACGATGAAATTTTTTTCTCTGCTACTATAAAGAGTAAGAATATTATATTATTATACTACCAAACCATAGTGTTATAAATTTGCTGTTTATTAGATATTAAGTCCCTGGCAAGAAAGATATGATAAACCCTGGTTTTTATTCAGTGATGATTACAAAGATCTGAGAAAGACTGACAAAAATCACAGAAGGATACTGAAGCACTAAGCATCTAGCAATGCTGAGGACTTTTACCCTCCTCAGGACAGAGGCAGAACAAAGAAAGAATTTAGGAATAACCAAGCCCACTGGTCTTTCTTCTTTTCCTCTCGTCAGTTTTTGATGCCCCCCACTGACCAAGATTCACTGTAGCCCTGATGGGACCCTGATTATAACAGCGTTTCAGGGAACAGAGATAGATAGGTCGACATTAGATTTGGAGGATAAAATGGAGCATTCAATAAACATGCTGAATCAAGACAGTGAGCTGCAAAAAATTAGAAAAAGTAAGAGGAAGAAAGGAAAGAAGGCTGGGTCTACTTTCCAGATTCATACTAAGATGCATGACAGTGTATTTCTTGTGTTTGGATGGACCCCCAAAATGCTCATGAGGTGATAGCTGAGGCTTTTGTATAGGTGGCTGGGTCTAGAGTATGTGACACTGGAATTGATTCATGGTGCAATGCTAGGATCAAGGGCGCTGGGATTAAGGGTGTGAATGCTACCTGCCCTAAGTAGCCTGGATAAAGTAGAAGGGATAGAAAGAGTCTTGGTCATCCTTTGTTGCTTTGCTAACTTCTGCCCATCGTGAACTGTTTTTCTATGTGATGTCCATCTTCCCCGCCACCTGCCTTGGAGTCAGCTGATTATGGACTGAAACCTCTACAAATTGTGAGCTAAAGAAACCTATCTTCCTTTAACTGTGAGTTTTGGATATTTTGTCTCAGCAACGAGAAAAGGAACTGAGACAACCAAAATATCAAGGTTGTGTATTTTTCAATTACTTTAAAGATGGTTCGCAAAGTCAACTCCTGTGGATATTTAATTGCATAATTGTACAAGAGATGATAAAAATATAAAATGGGCATTTTAATAGATAATTACAGTTCAAGACACATTAGGATTAATCTTCCTCACTTACTTGTTTTGTAACTTTCTAAAGCAATTCTGGAAGTCCTTTGCATAAGTATCTTTATGAGGTTTATGAGGTTTATGAGTTTATGCTCAAACTGACAGAGAATGCTGCTGACCAGTGTCATCCTTGGAAACATAATCTCCTAAATATGATTTATCATAATCCACCTTATTGACTGAATTTCACTATGATTGTTCTTCAGAGTCAAAATCCCTATTTTCTATTTTAGTTATCTTATATAGAGAGAGGTGCATTAAAATTTGGTTATTTTTCTTTAAAAAATTTCATAATTTTCCAGAGGAAGAAATCTGCTAGGGCAACTAAAAATACTCTCACGTTAGACAATGATAAAAGCATGTGCTCTCAAACATTGAAGTGAGAGTAATTTGTTACAGAGTGATATAGGAACCTTGGAATGTAGAGAAGAAAAACATAAATTAAAGAAGCTTTCCAAATTCATTTTAACAAATACCCATTGTTATGACTCATAATTTCAGGTCAGGGTCCTTGCAAAAACTTGATGGACACAAATAATATGAGTTAATTCATGTATGATGAGAATGAAACTCTTGACCATGAAAAAGTTAAGTAACCTCCAACATATGACCAAAGAAAATTTTATAAAATAATATGAAAAAATGTGTCAGTTTTGTTCTATAGATGTAGTGTATTTCTTTATTTTTCTAAAAATATATTTAACAAGTTCACTTAACTAATATTTTTGTGAGGCATATTTTCTTCATTAACCAAGAAGTTATTATGATAACATTTTGGAAACCATATTTGTATACACTTCAAAATTAGGTATCATTTAAATTCATAGAGAACAAAGTGAATAATATATGTAACAAAATATTACCTTAAGCATATTATGTTGACGCAATAATAGCAACACATGAAAACTGTAGTTAAAACTCTTAAATTAGAATGAGGTAATAGATACTTTCTTATGAAACATTCTCTACACATTCCTATTGAATGAATATGTTTATATATTTAGTATAAACTATGAAAATATTATATATAACTAATATGAGTATTTATATATGTATGTTTTTAATGTGTTCCACTAAAAGCAAGAACTTGGTTTTATCATGCTGAGAATAAATGCTTTGTTAACACTTTATAATATAAGAAATTACTTGATGAAATATGGAGAACAAAAATTAAGAGAAAAATATTTTAGTGTTAAGCTTCGCTCAAAATATTAATATATATATTTAGTCGTCTGTTTAATAAAAATAATAGAAAAATTCTTAAATCTCTTTTCTCACAAATAAACATATTAATTATTATTTTACTATGTGATATCTTTCATGCCTGCAGAATTCTGATACATTATAATATCCTATAATGTCAAAACTAAACACATCCATTCAAAACTTAGGGTTTTTAATAATAAAATGCAAGACATTGAAAAACAAGTGTGTAGCCTCATTTCAATCCTTCTCAACTAAGGTAAATAGTACTTATTGGGGCCAAATGATTAATTAAAATGTCCGCAAAATTTTATATACTTATTTTCAACCATTAAAACATAAATAGGTTTTTATAAGTGCTTTAATTTAGGGTTCTAACATTCTCTTACACATGGTACAAGCATTTATTAAATTTAATGCTCTCATGAGTCAAGGTATTTTTGAGACTAAATTTTTGTGTTAAAAGTTCATACAAAACACTACACAGTAGGAACATAATGAGGAATATACAACTATATACAGCATTCAGAGGTAAATTAAATTTTATAACATTGAGTACATGTTGCATTGTGTAAATTAGAACCACTAGGATAATACATTCCAGGCTTAGCTGCTTAATTAAAAATGACTGCATGCACACAAGCATATTCAGGAATAATTACAAATACTTCTTCATTCGCACACAAAAACACATATTTACTATTTAATGAAAAATAAATACTTAAGTAATTAAAAACAACTAACCAAGTTAAGGAACATAAATGCCATGAGCTCACTATTTTATCAATTAAAAAATAAACTCTATGGCAATTGTATTCCACACACTTCCTTTGCATAGTGTTTAAATTACATAAATTTTTTAGTCCTGTGACTCTGTAAAAGGAAAGAATATTTAAAGTAAAATCCTAATCCTAGCAAATTAACATAAGTGACTTAACTAAGCTCCGTGTCTCTGAATGTGGAACAAATGGGACTGATAATAGTGATTCTTCTGCCAAGAAAAATGAATTGTCACACTAAGTGGCGTAAATTAAATGCCAGTAGCTTCAGATAAATATGTGTGATGTTATGCCACCAAATAAATTACGATTAGGTCAGTTTTCCTGCCATATAAGTCAAGAATGTTTTGGGTTTATAGGTTTGTTTGTTGCATGTTGTTTGGAATTGCAGATAAAGTGTTTCGAGTTTTGGCTTGTTTAGATTTTGGAATTGCAGATAATGGATAATAAAACCACTCATAATTTATTTAAAAGCTATTGCAAAATGTACTGTTGGGATTTCAATCGAGATTGCATTGAATCTGTATAGCAGTCTTGGAAGTATGGCCATTGTCACTATATTGATTCTTCCTATCCAGGAGCAGGGGCTATCTTTCCACCTTCTTATTTCCTCTTTGATCTCTTTTTTCAGAGTGCTATAATTTTCAGTGTAGAAGTCATTTGTCTCCATTAGATTGATTTCTAGATATTTCATTTTTGGGATGCTATTATGAAAGGAACTGTTTCCTAAATTTCTGTCTCAGTGAGTCTGTTATTTTTGTGCAAGAAGGCTATTAATATTTGAGTGTTGACTTTGCATCCAGCTACTCTACCTAGTATGTCAATAAAGTCTAGCAATCTTTTGGCAGAGTTTCTTTTGGGGAGTCTTCTATGTAAAGTGTCGTATACTCAACAAATTGTGATAGTTTAACTTCTATCTTTTCTATCTTTATTCCTTTTATTTCTCTTGCCTAATTGCTGTGGCTAATGTTTCCAGAACTATGTTGAACAGGAGTGGTAATAGTGAGCATCCTTGCCTTGTTCCTGATTTTAGCATGAAGATTTTCAGTTTTTGACCATTTGGAATGATATTGCTGGTGGTTTTTCATAGGTAGTCTTTATCATTTTGAGATAAAGAACATCTATTCCAATTTTCTATAGGGCTTTTACCATGAATGGGTGTTGACTTTTGTTGACTGCTTCTCCTGCATCTACTGAAATGAACATATGGTTTCTGTCCTTGACTCTGTTAATACAATGTGTTGCATTTATTGACTTCTATATTTTGAACCATCCTTGAATCCCTGGAATAAATCCTACTCGGTCAAGGTATGTGATCTTATTGATGACCCTCTGTATTTTGTTTGTCAGTATCTTATTGAGGATTTTTGCATCTATGTTCATTAGGGCAATTGGCCTGCATTTCTCTTTTTTTGTTGGGTCTTTCTCTGGTTAGGAATCAAAGTTAACACTTGCTTCGAGTAATGAATTTGGAAAGATTGCTTCCCTTTTAATTTCACTGAAGAGTTTAAAGAGCAGTGGTGATAGTTCTTCTCTAAATGTCTTATAGAATTCAGCAGTGAAGCCATCGGGACCTGGGCTTTTCTTTGTTGGTAATTTACATTTTCAGTTTCACTGTATGTAATTGGAGTGTTTAGACATTTTATATCTTCATTCGATTTTGAAAGTTCATATGTATCTAGGACTCTATCCATTTCTTCTTTATTTTCCATTTTATTAGAGTACAGGTTTTCAAAGTAGGTATTGATGATCCTCCGGATTTTTGGTGGATCTGTTATATCTTCACCTTTTTCATTCCTAATTGTATGGATTTGACCCATTTCTTTCCTGTTTTGGATAAGGTTGGCTAAGGATTTATTGGTTCTTTTTTATTCTTTCAAAAAACCAACTCTTGGATTCATTGATTTTTTTTGTATCATTCTCTTAGATTCCATTGCATTAATTTCTGCTCTGATCTTTATCATTTCCTCCCTTGTACAAGCTTTGGGTTTATCTTGCTCTTCTTTCCTAGAAGTTTAAGGTTAAACATCAGGTTGTTTATTTGAGCCTGTGCTATTTTCCTAACATGGGCATTTGCTGCTATGCATTTCCTTCATAGAACTGCTTTTATTGTGTTCCCTACATTTCTGTATGTTGTATTGACATCATTTAATTGTAGAAACTGTCTAATGTATTATTTCATTTCCTCTGTGACCCAGTGGTTGTCCAGCAGGGTGTTTGTGAATTTCTTCTGGTTTCTTAGGCTATTGCTCTCCAGTTTAATTGCAATATGGTCTGATAATATACAGGGGATATCTTCAATTCCTTGCATTTACTTAAGCGTGTTCAATGAGCTATCATGTGGTCTATTTTGGAGATTGACTTGTGTGCAGCCAGAATGTATATTCTGATTTTGTGGGGTGGAACACTCTGTAGATATCCACTAAATCCATTTGTTCTAAGAATTGGTTCAGTTTTATTATTTCCTTGTTGATTTTTTTTTCATCTAGATGATCTGTCTATTTGTGCCAGAGGAGTATTGAGGTTCCCCCACTACAACTGTATTAATGCTTATTTCATTTTTCATGTCCATTAACATTGTTTTATATAGTTGGGGTCATACATATTTGGTGCATATATATTTTTAACTGTCATTTCTTCCTCTTATTCAAGAATTATATTATTATTTTTCTAAAAACAATGGATTATTAAGACTCACATAGTTCATTTCATAATTTATTATATAAAATTTAATTTTTCCCCCTTTACTCTAACACAGTCAATATTTTCCATTCATTTCCTCAGTGATATTGTTGTGTGGGCAGCTGGCTGTTGTGTTTTGCAGAGTTTAGAATCTTTGATGTTGTGATGTGTGTCTTGATGAACGGGTTATGGAGTCACGTGCTCATTGTTCCAGAACTTCACACTGAAGAGAATCCCATGGGGCAATATAATGTAATAAGAGATGCTATGCATATAAAACTGTCACTTACTGAATCTTCAGGTACTGTTCTGCATGAGATATCATAGTTAAAGTAAGTACAATATATCATGTACCAATCAGAGTGAAGGCAAATCTGTGTCCCTATGAAATCAAAGGTGAATGATTCTAAAGGTGGAGGGGAAGTGGGGAGAGAAGGGGAAAGGGAATAAGGGAAAAGAAAAAAAAATATGAGGAAATGAAAAAATGGAAATAAAATGTTTGTAAGTAGGGAAGGGAGGAGGGGGTGAAGGGAGGGCAGGGACAAGGGGCAGAAATAAGAACCCAGACCTGTCATGTAAAGGTACAGAATCCAAATGATAAATATAACTGTACTGTATACCTAAAATGTACCAATAAACTCAGTGAGATAAAAAGGTGAATGATGTAATCAATTTGATCTGAAGTGACTTTTTTTTTTCTTTTTTTTTTTTTTTTTTTTTGTACAGGTTTTGAACTCGGGACCTTGAGCTTGCGAGGCAGGTGGTGGCACCACTGAGCTAAATCCCTAGCCCTAGAAGTGACTTTTTATACTACCAAAGATAAAATTGTATTAAGCATTATTCTCTATTACTGGGTCAGATATTCATCAGGTTACCTATTTAAATAAGCTTTGGAAAAAAGAATCAGATCCATAGAAGGAGTTTCTGTTATCATGAAATTCCCATAGACCACTACATAAACTCTACAATGGATCACCTGTGACAGGCATACAATTTTTGCAGTTGGGCCTGCTTTCCAGAAATCTTTGCATTTTATGATCATTTTTGCTCCAGACTATATAACACACAGAATTGTATATTGTGCCTCAGATAATTTTCCCCTATAGCAAGTGCTTGGTAAGATGTGGTACTGAATTCTCTTATGACAGAGAGAAAATTACCTTTTCATATAAACTATTCTCCAGGATGGTATTGTTAGGTTACCATCATATTTCTAATAGTTTATAGCATGCTTCTGTGAACCTAGTGTTTTATTTATTTCCCCAGGCTTTGGAAGATAATTAGATTTGTCAGAAAGCACTTTACGATCATAATGTTATCTTTAATGCTTTGGTTTATAATAATTGATATGTAATTCTTATCAGTGTCAATATCTCATAAAAAAGTTCATTACTAAACATGTATTAGCAGCTTTCTTTCAATCAATGGAATACTTTTTGTAGTGTAGTCAATTACCAAAATACCTGTTAACTTAAGTCAGGATGATGAGAAAGATTAGTTGAACTACAGTCTTCCATATATTTTAATTCATCTCTATGGTCTTAAAACAAATAATACAATGTTAGTAATATACAAATAGCAGCCATGCTTTCTGTATTGTGCAGGGAATGACAACTAGAAAAACTCTGTACAAAGGTAGTACAGACACAGTTTTACTAAATAGCTTTTGTGTAGGCTTAGTGTAATCTATAAAGGCAGAATCTGGCCATATGGAGGCCCTACCATATTTATTTAAATGTACCTATTTCAACAGCCAGTTTTAAAAGTTTTCATTGGAACAATTAGTGCTATAGCTGTTATGAATGATTGGGTGTCCGCTAATTTTTCATAAAACCCTATATATTATCAACATCATCACCATTTAAAAAATAAAAAAAATAGGACCCAAAGTCAAAGCAAGCAGTTTATTATGGTTAGAAATAAATGACAATATAATATGACTCAAAAGAGCTTCCTAAAAACTGTATTGAGTGACTATTCTATTTCCAATAAAGTCCAATAATAAATATGACACTTCACAAGAGTCAAATGTAAGAATTATCCTATCAGTCAATGTTTATTTCTCTTTGGAAAACATCGCACTTCTATTTGATTTTTCTCAATGCTATTGTAAATATGACAAGAGAAGAGGTAAAACAGTAGTGAAATTCTAGGGTACTTAACCAAAATTCATAATTTAGGATATAGGCTTTTCTGATGGTCAGTCAACTACATAATCATTGTATGATAAATAAAATATATCATGGCTATGCTTTTACAAATGGATATAGCTTACTTAATATGAGACTTTATTCATAAGAAATCTATACATTTTCAGTACCCATCAATTTATAAAATATCAGTTCTTAACACTCCCCAGGTTAGACATAAAAATATTTTCAGTATTTCAGTCATTTGGAATGATACTGAAGAAACTAGCTAACAGAGTTAAAACACTGCTACCAATATTTCATTCCTGTGTCTAATCAGAGCACCTGTTTTCCAGTAATACATATTGAGTTTATCCTCTAAAGAATAATTTAACCCATAGGAATTATTTCAGTGGTAGTTTTTTTTAACAAAGTTATTTTGGGAAATACATTACTGTTTTAGCTTTTTGTCCTGGATATTTAGCTAAATTAAAATATGTGAATTTTAATTGAGTCAAGTAAGTATTATAGAAACTACCCTAAGAGACTTTATTCTTTTCTTCAAATCCAGGGCATGGAAATAGAATTTCCTCTCTGCTGCTCTTTTTACTTGTGTGATGAGTTTGCAATTGAATAATAAGTGTGGAGAACTGATGTCCATGTGGCTATGGGGAAAATTATGTACTTCAATTTCATTGAGTCACAGTGGTGATGAAGACATCATTACAGTATTTTATTATGAATAAAATTGAAGTTGCAATTGAGTTCAAGATATCACATAAAGAAGATTTTCTCTAATATATCAAAAGAGCTAATTGTAAATCATTTAATCTAAAATATAATTAAGTGTTCATTACAAGAAATGAAAATTAGACTAGTGGTGCCCTGCAATTATTAGATTTTCTGATAAATGATAATTGTGATTTTTAAATTTGCAAGAACTATTAAGGGAAGAAAGTCTTAGAACAGTGCATAGAAAAATATGTTTGAAATTAACATATAGTATCAAGACTAGCTGATTTATTTGGAGTTTAAATTCAGGATTTTCATTTGAATCTTCTTACTTCATAGTCCTAAACATATCTTTGTCCTGTTATATACTAATGATGGATCAAAAACAAAACTAGATTTAGAGGTATTAAAAACTTTACAAGTTCCCTTGTAATACAACACGGGGGTATTAGTCTTACTTAAAATTCAGATTTACGATGGGTTTGTCTAATAAGCATAAATTGTGAGATTGTAACTCCTTCAAAAGTGAAGTCTTTCTGTGAATTGCTTTCTCTTTTATTTTTTCAACGAATGTACTTTTATGCTCTCCTTTATATGAGTATATAAGACATTCTCAATAGCTTAGGAAAGGATAAGAATGAAGAAAATGTACTCTACAAAAATAAATCAAATCAATAAGTAGTGCTAACATTTTGCCTATAATACAGTGGTAATTAGAGGCAAATTTTGAATTAAAATTCATATGTTTTAGTAAAACAAATAATATACTCAGTAGCATAACATACATGACCCAGGTGATATATTCTATCTCTCAAATTGCCATCTTTATTTTAACTTTTACCTTTCCCTTAACCCAGGATACTGACCTATATAAAATATGTTAATGGTGTCCATTGGCTTCTGCTTTGGGAAAGTGTTATCAAAATAATTCCAGTATTAGAAGGACTAGGTACAGCATAAAAAGCAGCAGATGTCTCTCTCTCTCTCTCTCTCTCTCTCTCTCATTACAGGACTCCCTGTCTCCCTGTGTTCTAGTTCCATAATTACACCTCTTGTCCAGTAGATCTTACTGTAGACTTTTTTCAATTAATATACATACTTTTCCTTTTATTCTATAGTCTTTGTGGACCCAGAGCCTATTACCATTCTAGGGGGAGAACATCATCTATCACTATTTTTCTACTTATTCAAATAGCCCACTTAAAAAAAAATAAGTTATTGTAAACTGTGTGCATCATAGCTACTGGCAGGGTGATTAATTCATGCATATTATAAAAAATTTTGTCACATCAATGCTAAAAATTATACTGGTATGATGTTTTAGAACATCAATAATTTTAATAAACCTAAAATACATAAATTAACATGATGTATTGTTTCTCATACAACGTGTTTAATGAGGAACAGTATTGCACAGGAATCTTAACTCAAGGGCGTATAGAATTTTCTGGAAAAGGTGAATATATTTTACCAGGTGAATTGTGAAAAATCAATTAGAAATATTCATATTGCTAGAACTTTTTATGTCTCTGACCTCAATTTTATCATAACCCCTTCATAAAAATGTGATCTGAAAAGTATAGACCCCTTGAAAGTGAGAGAATGTTTATCAGAAGTCAATTTATGTGTGTAATTATTTGAAAATTAAAATGATAAATGAAATCTTTCTCCATCGTGAAAGTCTTTCCTCTCTGAAGCTATTTCACAAAGTTTTACTAAAACTTATTTAACGTAATAGCACATTAATAATTATAAATATCAAAGAGTACCAAATTAGTTGTCTCCCAAAGAATAAATGAGTAAATCAAAATGATTTTACTGTTTCCTTTGTGTTGTTTTTATAAGAGCTGCGTGTATATTGAATACATTAGGATGTTAGATAAAAATGACTCATTCTTCGAGTTCTGTCTGTGCACAGTTGTGAGTCCCTCCGACTGACATGTTGATTCCCTCTCAGGAAGGGAGATATAATTAATGTGACCTTTAGATGAGGTGGGAGACACTGGCGAGACGAGTGCTCTCCAGAGAGCTATTAGTACCTTCTGAGCAATTTGCTAATAGTAGATTTACATTTATTAAAATCATACTGTTAAGAACATAATTTACAACTATAATAATGAGTATGTACAGTGAAGTAAGACAGCATAAAGTGAAGTAAAACCGTTACTTAAAAGTTGATAAACTTTTGGTGCTAAATACATGGAAATTTGGGAACTCTATCTTAAAACGAATAGTATGTCTACATGATTCTGTGGATCCACTGAAAATTAAGTGGCTTAATTTCTATTTCTGTTTCTATTGACATATCATTTAAAATTTTTTCTATTTCTATTGAAACTCTTTAAAATTTCTATTGAAACGTCATTTAAATTTTTCAATGCATAGAATTTAATTATAGGTGCAGTAATTTTGTATATAACGTCAGCATGATATAACCATGCTATCCCATTGTCATGGTCTTTCCTTACACCTCATATTTTTTTAAAAAATGTTCTTTATAGACCTAGAAAAGCTATAGCATAATAAACTGTGAGGTTAATCTCTCCCGATGAACAAAAACTAGTGAAACCAGAAGTGCCTTGGATTTTTTTTCTTTTTTTCTAAAATAAAAAAACAATGGGACATAGAATATCTCAAAGATTCTTTTGCCAAATATCAAAATTGGCCAGTGTACCTACCAGACAAGCAGGAGCTCTCTGTTTATGCAGAATCTGTACTTAGATATTGCATAAATTAGCCGTGGATGCTATAAAAGGTAAACCTATGATCGTTGATTTCATTACTGGAGTTATACAAAAATATTTTTTAAATGCACAGTGCTAGAGCAGTGACAAAGATATCACAGTCAAACGATACCGTTATGTTTATTTTTCTACAGAGTAAAAGTGCTTAAATCAATATTAGCATTTTGACAATTCAGGAGTCAAATGTCTGTAGTTTAATTTATCACCAGTAACAACAAGGAATTGTGGTAAGGTAACCTGAGTTGCCTGAGAGTATGCCGATATATTAATTCTGAATGATTATGCTTAGTAACCCAAGGCATTCATGTGAGCTTCCAGTAAGATAGTTAATATCTACAGGTTATAGTGATTTTTATAAGGGGTTTGCTAAGGTGCTGAGCAACATGAAAAATTATCAGTATGCTATCCCCTGTAATTTCTGATTTATTCTTAAATTTCCAACCCAATACAGAAGCAGGAAAGACAGTAAACTAGCCTAAACAACATAATTACTGGTGCTAGTTTTGGCACATAATATTTTTCTTGAACATGCAAATTTCCATAAATGACATTTGGAGAAATAAAAACACAGCGAATAATATTTAGTAGCACCTGCTGAAGAGTCAGAGCATGCAGTCATATGTTCAGAGAATAAAAAATCCATTATTTATATTTATGTGCATAACATTGTCCCATGTCAATGTTTCAGGAACTAGGAGAGAACGATGATAATTAAGGCTAATTTTCTAATCAAAAGGTGATAGTGTTGGGACAAATATATTTAATCAAATAGACATTCAATATTTTAAGGATAATAACAAATAGACTATATAAACTTTTACCAATTTTTGAGATTAGGAAACTAACTAATATCTATAATATTGCATTTTAGAGTAAGAACATTAGCAACCTATTTTATAACGGTAACTCCATCATACTAAATATCTTGTCTGGAGGAAAGAGAAGAATTCACTGATATAATATTGTCTGATATGGTAGAACAAAAATGAGAAGCTAGTGCAAAGTGAAGATCGTGAACAGTGCAATTAAGGTTTATTGAGTACGAGAGGATAAGAATGAATCTTAAGGTTACTGAGGAATGATTTTTAAAAATTACAGAAAGTGAGCTTGTATGATGTGTCCTTGATCTATAATTTCCAGGAGCAATGTTAAAAAAAAAGTTGAAATGTCAAGGACTTTAAGTGAATGGACAGAGACAGATGAGTCATATTTTTAGGAAAGTAGAGTTCAGTCACTTTACACAAAGCTGGATTACATATCTTGCTATATCAATGCTTACTTCTCTGCTGGTATCACATCTCTCAACACGTTCCAATGTTTAAAGTGAAAACACTTCCACAAAAGAAGAATCAGGTTTTTTTTGTGTGCTATGAGGTATGTCAAGTTTTAATAATGAGATTGTATAGTAAAATATGGATACAAAATAGATTTGAAGAAGAACCTTGGAAATGAAGGTATCAATAGAGATTGTCTGATAGCAGGAAAATGTATACTGCAGAGGAAAGAAAGATCACCAGAGAAAATAGAAAATTTTTTCTAATTCCAGTCCTGATGTGTGAGATGACAAAATACTAAAGTACTGATAAATAAGTAAAACTAAATAGATCCAATTAGATACTTAAAACACCTGATAGATATTGATCAACTAAGTAGGAATTTTTATACTTCAGTTTGATGCCATTAGTTCACAAAAACATGCTGTATTTGAACTGATGAGATTTAAAAATAAATCTGAACACATGCCAAGGTGTATAATAGATAATAAAATTTATAAAACTCCAAAGAGGTGAATTTTTTAGTAAGTCAGCCCATATTCTGGCTTTGTAGTATCATTTTTGCTTAGGTAAGAAGGGTTAAGTATGGAAAAGTGTTCTTATCAAGTTTTCTCATTATTACAGTCTGGTCTCTTACAGTCTTGGCATTTATAGTCTGCTCTCTTTATCCTAAGTCTAAAATCATTCCTATATTTTCCTGTGCTTGAATTCTCACTACAACAAAGATGAACAGATGCACAAGACAGAAATATCGTAGTGAGCAGAAAGTAAAGCAGTAAGAGACATCTGATTCAACTATTAACTGGGAATATTGCAATTACATGAGAAAAAATGAAACAAATCTGGTTCTTTAGGACTTTGCTAGGAGTACCACCATACATTCTACTGATTGAGTTGTTTAAATAGTAGAAATGTATTTTCTCAGGGTTCTGATGACTGCAAAATCAAGATAAAATTGCCAGCAGTGTTGGCTTTTTCTGGGAAGTTTCTATTGCTTTCAGATGTTGCTTTGTCTCTGCCTCTCCACAGGGTCTTCCCCTCTGTACACCTGCAACCTGACATCTTTCTGTAGGTTTCTTTTAAGAGCTTTCACTGTACTGAGGGCCTACGCTCACAACACATTATTAATTTAATAATCTATTTAAAATCCTACTTCCAAATATATTTATATTATGATGTACTAGGGTTGAGAGGTTCAGCATACTCAATTTGAGGGTCAAAATGGACTGCATAACACTAAATATAAATGCAAAGAAAATAACTTCTAATTTTTTTCATATGCTTGAATCACCTGTACCACTAGGGAGAATTACAATAAGACCAAAATTTTAAAAATTAACTAAGATATTATCGTGGAGTTAAAAAAATTAAGAAAATGTCGAGGCAGATTAGTGTAACAACAAATATTCTGATATATAGGTAATTTTCAAAAATACATTTTAAGTCGAAGATATTTATAAGCCTAGACATAACATCTTTGTCCTGCAGTTGTACTTGTGAAGCTTATTTGGACTTTAAGAATTGGACACAAATCTCAGAATCTGACAAAAAAAAACAAAAACAAAAAAAAACCCTGAGATTCTGATTAATCCAGTGAAAAAGTAAATGGACAAAATAAGAATAACCATGGGAAACACAAAAGAAAATATAGAAGAAAGTGTAAGTAGTTGAAGCTTACAGTTCCACATTAACCATAAATGTAATTGAAGAACTGAATGGTGGAAAAATAGTAATACGTACAAAAGTGGGTACTTTTTCAAATATTTCATGACATCAGTGGGTGAATTCCAAGCAAAATTAAGAGCCTACAAAACTGGAGAGGTGAGGACATTTTGTTACAAACTCTGTGTACCAAATTTTCTTTTTGCCAGACACAATGTGAGAGTTTTGCAAAGTTCTAAAATATCCTGAGAGATCCGCAGGGTAAAAGTTATGTAGAACTATGTGTGCTCCTCAGAAAGCACTTGAGATCTCCCCGCTGGTTGATCTTAAGGCTCCAGGAAGAAGAAGGTGAGAGCAGACATACAGCCTGCTGGAACTTTGAAGGACTCAATCAGTATATATACATATATATAGCTAGTGGCAGCAGGAGTGATTGAAAGAAAAACACCCACAGCAATAAATACAAAAATGGCAACAAATCCAGGTCAGGAACTCATTATTTAAAATGTCCAATTTTTAAGAAAGAGGTGGAGGCAACAATAAGAAGAATACAGCCTATAGATAGGAAATATAAAAACTGGAAGATCCCGGAGAAGCCCCAGATACTGAATTTTCAAGATAAATATTTTAAATGGAGTGTTGAAAATATGTTACAAAACTTAAAGACAACCGTGTGTAACAGTGAAATGAAAGTCAGGAAGTGATGTCTCACTGTATAAAGGACACTAACAGAGATCCGATTTATTTATTTATTTATTTTGACTTTAGTGAATAACTCTGTTGCTTTAGATAGCAGGTGCAGGTATCAGCTTAGCACTTTCCCACTAGGGAACGGATTCAGGATGGGGGTATATACTGTATTTTTCTCTTTGACTACTAACCGTCTGTGAGTTTAATAGGAAAGAAGGGTGATGTGACCATCCTGAGTTCAGCGGCTGCTGGTGTTGAACTGTAGATAATATTGGGCAGTAGGTTGATTAGTATAAATTACCGAGTTCAGGTAATTTTGCTGGGCCTTTTGATCCTTGGCCAGCTGCTCATTGAAGGAGCCCAGCCCTCGCTGAAATTCCGCACACAATTCCCTCTCCTGCTCCTCTAGCTCCAGTGCTGCTTGGGCCAAGGATATAGTTTGGTTTGCCCATTCAGTATCCAGGGCTTGTTCAGCCTGGCGCTGTGCCTCCTTCTCATGGCGTTGTTCCTCCTGGGCTTTCCTGATGTCAGCTTGCTCCTGCAGAGTCATACCCTTCCAGCAATATGGCAGGACTCGGTGGGGAGCCATGAGGTGTTGAGCAACCTGGGGGTTCTCAGTCAGGAGGTTACTGGTGATCTGCTTCTGTATGTCTGAGAGGTTGGCTTCCTGTTGGCACTGATGTTCCTGGCGCTGCTGCTCAGCCAGCTTAGCTGCCTGAGCTTTGTTGTCATTGGCTCTGGCAGACATCATTGCGATACAAGACTCTTCCAGCCTGGCCATCTGGGCAGCACGTATATCCATGGCTTGCTGCAGCTGGTCACTAAGCATATCTGCATATTTCTCTTCAGCCTTGACTTGCTGTTGCTCCTGCAGCTGCCTTTCCAGGTTAGACCTGAACTGCTGCTGTTGCATTCTCAGGAATGAGGCTCTATCCAGGTCCTCCCCCAAGAAGCACTGCATGCTGGCTGGACCACTGAAGGGACCTTTGTCACTGAAACAGGCTGGAAACTCCTGAAATTGGGCTGGAAACTCCTGGAAATGGACTGGAATCCTTTGGAATTGGGCTGCATCCTGAAGTTCAAATTCCCATCTGTTCTTGAATTCCTGCTTCTGCTGTCGAAAATTCTGGATTTTCTTGGCCATACGACGTGCTCGTTTTGCCTCCTCCTTCTCTAGCATCTGGACTACCAGATCATACTGCACCTTCTTGGTATCATAAGCTGCCTCCTTATTTCGCTCAGTTACCTCCTGAAGCTTTCTCTCCTCCACTTGGTTGTTCAAGGCTTCCACATTCACCCCCATGACTCGGTTTCGCACATTGAAAAATCTGGTCTGTCGATCCTTTTCTCGATTTCTTCTAGCCTCAGTGGCGGCCACCTCCTTGGGATCTGGTGACAGGTCCACTTTATACATCTTTCTCAGTGAGGAATGCTGATTTTGAAGCTCCTAGGTTAGGGATGGATCCAAGTCTGCTCCTGGGTTACTACGGCAGTCTTTGAAACCTTGGGGGACATAACCTTAACTTGTGACTCCTCTCAGCAAGCGTGGGTTCAGGGCCCTCCTGCTTTCTGGATCTCCAAAGCTGCTTTTGAGTCCTCTGGCTCCAACTCCTGTACAACTCAGGCCGCAGTCTCTGTGTTCTGTTGCTGTGCCACACAAAGGGGGAGGGGCCCAAATGGAAGTCAAAGGCTTGCGCCCTGGCAACCGATCAACAAAACTCCCTATGTCAAAGTTGCCGCCTTGGGTTCTAAGAGATCAAATTTAAAATAGATCTGTATTCAAATTCTGGAACTGAACTGTTTTTATTGAATTTCTTTTCAAATGTAAGCTAGTTTTTTCACACAGTTTTATTCTTTTTCCCTGTAGTTCCTTCTCTTGTCAGACAGGTTCACATTAAAATCTTTCCGTTTTCTTTCAATTACTGCTCACGTGAACATTTTCAGTTATTGTTCACAGATGATTTTCAAATACATTTTCTGATCTTCTAGGACACTGGCTATATTAAAATGATCTTTTCATAAATATTCACAATTTTATTCCTTTTATAATGCATTTAAGATATTTTGTTAAGTAAAAAATACAATTATTATTTCTGCTTTTTTAAAGAAATGTAATATAACAAGTAGCAGTTGATAAGATGGTATCAGTACAATAAACATCAAGAATACAAACTAACAATGACATGTATGTTAAATCTGGAGTTATTTTCATATAATTTGACCCAACAGTCTCTTTATTTTATTGTAATATATGCTCTGGTTTTAGTAAATGCCAGGTTCCTCTTAATTATTAATTTGTTATTATATGTTAATGTCATGGAAATTGTTCACAACAACAACATAGCTTGTTTATCTGATATCTTCATTTTTTCAGAAATTCTTTTATTATCATTTATTTATCATCTCAACTTTGGTTGTGGGTGACAGGGTACTTGGAATATTGGAGTAGTCTACTTTAAAAAATGCTTTTCTTTTAAAGGCATAAAAATCATAATGAAAAGTGGCAAATGCCTGAGTCTTTATAAGAGCTCTATTACTGATTTATCAGTTCATTATGTTCTTAATTTCCCCATTTATAAATCTTGACATCTGATTAACTCTCTAGTGCTATTTAAAGCACCACCCATATATGATGCATCAAATACATAGAGGAAAATATGATGGTTATTCATCAGCTTTAATGCAAGCTACTGGTGTACCTTCCTGCCAAAAAAGTAAGGTAAAATAGAGGAACCCAGCAAGGGAAAACAGACATTATCTTTATAGTAAGAAATCAGTTGGATGGTATATGCTTTCTTTTTCCTATTTTGTAATAATTTACTGTAGTGTTAATTTTATTATCCCAGGGAAAATGCAATACAATATTTTGTCAAAATTATTTATAAATTATTTTTAATTTTATAAGTATATAAAAATAATTCAAGCTAATATGTAATAGGTGTTAAGATTATACTAGTAATTCAATAAGTATTTATGTGCATATCACTTACTGAGTGTTGGTAAATAAATTTATAAGGTACTATTTCTGTTTTCACTGAAAATAATCACGTATTTAAGCAGGTAATGTATCTATATGCATTTCTTTATATACACAGAAGACCTTAGTGGGACTCAGTGGCAGACTATGAATACTACAAAATCGCAAATAACCAAGATGTCAAGGTAAATTTTATCAGTATTTTTATTTTTTATTTTTATTGAGTTTATTGGTATATTTTAGGTATACAGTACAGTCACATTCAGGATAGGGGAAAGGTAATAAGGGAAAAGAAAAAAAATTATCAGTATTTTTAATTCCTTTACCAGGTTATTCACTTATTAGAATATTCATTCATTCATTCATTCATTCATTCATTGTGTGTCAATGTTTTAGATACAAAATAAAATGTGTTTAGTAAATACCGTAAGTATATCTTCATCCATCCATTCAATAAAGAATAAAACATTTAATATTCTTTGACTTCTCACTAATTATGCTAGATGCTGATGCAACAAAGATAATTTAGCCTAATCCTATCATTTCAGATCATTAAG
The DNA here is from genome assembly GCF_012274545.1 of Fukomys damarensis. Lineage (NCBI taxonomy): Eukaryota > Metazoa > Chordata > Mammalia > Rodentia > Bathyergidae > Fukomys > Fukomys damarensis. The sequence goes on along the minus strand of NW_022900913.1, from coordinate 22,099,581 downwards.
TCTCAGACAAGTAAACACACTGTAGCATGTTTACTAAGTATCAGGACGCCTTGGTGGTAATTGTATGTGCATGTGTAGAGCAGTGCATTTGTGAGTGTATGTGTGTGTATGTGGTGTGCGTATGTGCTATTTGTTCAAGGATCCATATTTGAAAAATTTCCAAGAGATAGTATCTGTTTGACCTTTTCTCCAGGCTTAATTTCAGCTCTAGAATTGTTATTCAATAAATGTCATCAGAAATTGCCTTAATAAAGACTAATACAGTACTATATTGTGGGAGCACATAAAAACTCTTTTACTTGAAAGGACAGTGGAAGTTCCCCTTGCAAGTTGGCATTTCAACTGACTTTTCAAAGGTGAACCTGGACTTTTTAGATCAACAAGATAAAGAAGTGTATTTTTAAAAATGTGCAAATTCAGTCAATTCATCTACAAATATTTCTGTAGCCATTTAAGAAGGTTAATCATAGGAAAATTTCAGTGAGTGACTTGGAAATTTAGAGATAACCAAAATAAAAAAATAGTACTGTGTGCAGCTAAAAGAAATTAGACATTTATTACAATAATATAAGAAGTCAATGGAATACTGAATACAACTGAAAAGTATGGAAATTTGCTTAAGAATTTTGATTGACAGAGTGGGAAGTATTAGGAGGTTACTAATAATGATGAACAAGGAAGACTTCATGAATTCAAACAAGGGCAATGGCATTAGGAAATAGTGGAAGTTTCCCAAAGAAATTGTGACTCTTCAGATGTAGTAAATAAATAATGTACTTATAATCTAAAATGGTACTCTATTTTTAGGAATATGCTTATGGTTACGTTAGGAATACATAGAGGAAGTATTTGGTGTGAAGGTTCAATAAATACTGATTTGTGCATCATGAGTTAAGAGTAGTTTGAAAAAAATCTAAGGAAATTTGACTAGAATTCAAAATATTAGATACGTTAAGTTTTATCTACAGGTGGCAGAATGTTCGTATTGTCTGAGCTACATGGGGTACTAATTCAGGAGAATTCCTTGAAGCGTCTAGCCCAGGAGATCTATATCAGCCTGGACTATGTAAAATACCTGTATCTGAAAAATTAATAAATAATATATTTTTTAATTACTGTGAAAACTCTGTAGGTAACACGTAGTATCCAAAGAACATCTAGGATACTTAGAGTAAAACAGGTTAGATGCTGTGATTCTATGTAATATCAAATAATTCTACAAAACAAGAAAGAAAAAAGAGTAAGAGAGCCTTCATGGTCATAAAATAGCGACCAAGGAAGAGGAGTGCTAATATATCATTCAAAGAATTGATATAAACTTCCCTCATACTACTGCTATTGGTGTATCCCACACATTTCCTTATGTTGTGTTTCATTTAATTCTAGAATTATCATTTAATTCTGGAATTTAAAAAACATTTTCTAATATTTCATGACCCATTACTTATTTGAAGGTATAATATTTCATCTCCAAGTGCCATAGAGTGTGCTGTTAATTTCTAATTTCATTCTACTATGATCTTATAAAAATATAATGAATAAGTTGTTTTTGTTTATTGAAATTTACTTTATGGTTAAAAATAATATCTGTTTTAAAGCTTTTCATGAGGTGCTTTAAAAAGATGTATATTCTGCAGCTGTTGGATAGACTGCTCAGTAGATGCCTATTATATACCCTTGATCTGTAATAAACTTTAACTGATATTTCCTTGTTGATACATTTTTCTCTAGAAGATATATCTATTGGCGAGAGTAGATTATGAAAATGAATATTTCTGTAGCCGAGCAAGCTCTCACTTGATATGTACACTCTTATTTGTTTTACAACATTTGATGCTCTGGAATTCAGTTCATTATACTAATCATATTAATATGGGCAGAGGATTTAGCTCAGCTGTTCGGTGGCCTGCCTCACAAGTGCAAGGACCCGAGTTCGATCCCCAGTACAAAAAAAAAAAAAAAATTATATTAATCATTATGATTCTTAATTAGTCCTCCTTAAATTAAAATATAGTGATGTTCTTCAGCTTTTGTTACTGTTTTTGTCTTAAATTTAGTTTTCTAGATATAACAATAACAATTTTTGCTTGCTTTGTATTCCATTTGATTGCATTATCATTTTTCACATTTTCAGTTTCAGTTTGAGTCTTTAGAAGTGAAGTAAAATTCTCACAGGTCACATAACATTGAGTCTTGCTTTTTAATCCATTCTTCCAATCAATATCTTTTGAGTGTTTAATGATCACTTACACCCCGTTATTATTGGTAGGTATTGAATTATTTCTGACATTTTTTATATTTTTGTGGTTCTATTGTGCATACAAGCTTTATTTACTCCTGTATTATCTATTCTCAGAATTTATTTGTTGTATTGATAAAGTCTGATTTTTCTATTTCTCATTTGCAATTATCATTCTAATATGATCTATTGTTTCACATGTCTCACCATAAAGATTAACTTCTGGTGGAGTTCCCTCAGCATGTTTTCTTGTGGGTATGAATTTCCTCAGTTCTTGCTTATCTTGCAGTATCTTGATTTTTTCCTTCAGTTCTGAATATTAACCTCGCTGTATCTACTAATGTAGATTGACAGTCATATTCTCTCACAATCTCAAATATATCGCTCCATACCCTTCTGGCTTGCACATGTTCTTATGGATTGGTTACCTTATAAATGGCTTGATGTTTCTCTCTTGAAGTTTTCAGTTTTCCTTCTTTGTTCTGCATCTTTAATAGTTTTGCTTTAATGTAAGATTGAAAAGCTTTTCTCTGGTCATACCTATTTTGGGGTCTAAGAGCCTGTACCTGATATTCATATCTTTCCCAAGAGTTAAGATTTTTCTGCCATTGTTTCACTGAACAGTTTTTTTTTTAATACCATTACTCTGCATCTCACAATGTTTCAATTAAAGCCATGATTTATAACTTTGATTACTTGAACTTTTTATACTGGCCCCATATTTTGACCATCCATTCTGATGTGTCAACTTCATTAAATTAAGAAATTCCTAGAGGATTAGTAAAGCATTGTTTTAGTTACTTTATTATCACTGATACACAATACCTGACAGTCACAACTTTAAGGAGGAAAGGTTTATTTTGGTTCAAATTTTGTAGAGATTCCTGCTTTTATTGTTTTAATTAAATGAAAATTAATTAGGAAGTGTAAATACAATAGAAGTTAGAGAGAAGATTCTATTAAAATATAATGCAAAATAGGGTTGGGTATTTAGGTCAGTGGTTTCACTGCCTACCTTGCAAGCACAAGGACCTGAGTTCGATCCTCAGTACAATATATATATAT
>NW_022900913.1:22082195-22096257 GCF_012274545.1 Fukomys damarensis | reverse complement strand
TATTTTGATATATATATATCAAAAACAACTACCAAAAAAGTAAAATGGCAATAATAGAATAGACAGTGGAAAGGAAACACACACACAACAATAGAAAAATCCACATCCCACCCCCTTAGCTGAGGTAGTTGGGTTGGAGATAAGTCCTTCTGAGCATGTGCATGATCATTCCATAGGTTGTCAGTCTGTGTGCCCTGCATGTTCAATGTCTGTGCCACAATAAGCTCTTCTCTTTGGCCAAGATTCATCTGGAGGGCTGGGGGTTTAGCTCAGCGGTTCGGTGGCCTGCTTTGTAAGTGCAAGGACCCGAGTTCAATCCCCAGTACAAAACAAACAAACAAAAAAACAAAAAAACAAAACAAAACAAAACAAAAAAGATTCATCTGGATATGCACTCCATCTGCAGGTATATTTTCAGCCGCATGATCTTCAGTCTCTGCGCCGAAGAGCATAGCAAATTTTTAAGCAACAATTTATATCATACATGCTTCTTGATATGAGGAGGGAGTAAATAATGTACCCCAAAAGTTGTTCATTAGAATGGGGACTTGCAGAACAGAGAGTTCCACCTTCAACGTCAGTGCTCTCAGACCTGGCTCCGTGGAGCTCAGAATGAAATGGGTCTCATTGCCCATCACTGACCACTGTGTCCCCTCTTCTCCGTCTTCTCAGCTGTGTTACTCAAACCACTTGGACTTGTCTCTTTCAGTACTCTTGAAACACAGGCTTGTGAGGTTTTCTTCTACCACTCATATAGGTGGGTGTCTACATGGACACGGAATTGCGATTGCTTCAAGAATTCTTTTTCACAATTCCATTTTCCTAGTCCGTAAAAATAGAGCCCCTCTCCACAGCACTCAGTTAGAGAACTCAGTTTGCAGAACAATGTATTGGTTTTCGTCTTTGTCTAGAGTTAGCTTGCTATATAAAATATTGAAATCAACAGAGTAGTTGATCTGCTTTCAGGTGCTCAGAATTAAGAAGAGAAAATGAATGACTTAAAGAGCTGATGTTAATTACAACTATAATGAAGAATTCAGCTTCTCCATAGATATGTTCTATTCATTGTTCCACATTTGTTCTTATGAAACAGGAAATTCAATTCTCCCTAGCAAACAGACACACACAAACACAAACTCACACACACATACACACACACACACATACACTCTTACTATTTTTTTTTATTATTCATAATGAACACAAATTCCAACCAAGTCTTCTATAACTTGATGTCATATATAACTTTCTTTATTTTAAAAATTTCTATTTTATGAATATGTGTGATGAAATAATCAGAACTTTTAGAAAGAGCTACTAGATGATCTATGCATGCCTTATCCAAATAGCAAAATGAGAATAGCATATATGTCTCGGAAGAGATTAGGAATGCAAAAACTCTGAAAATAAATGTATTAAGTGATTAATTTCAGAAGAGACAGAATGTCTACCATCTTCTTTCTTCCGTGGGAAAGGGAAGCATTTCCTTCAGTTTTGAGTTAGATGAAGGTTATAGAAAATCACACTAAGAAAATAGGGATGGCATTCTGACAGGAAGACTTGGGCTGGGGATTTAACAGACAGGAAGGCTTAACTCCTCACTTTACATTTCCATGTGATAGGAAATAATGATCATGAGTATTGGTTGTAAGTATTGTTAACTTTAGTAACTCCATATTTGTTAAATTTCTCCAGTTTAGCAGGTGGTGTGTTTCCTTTGTGGAATTCCTGAAAGTTGCAGTTTCTTGTCTCTGATCTTCAGATGTGTGGTTGTCTGGGTTACTACTACCCACGGTTGTTGTTTTTGTTGAGCCTGTTTGCTCTTTCCTGTGTGAACTTTCATTTACTATGGTAACCCCATCCCATAATAGTTTGAAAATTTTTTTTTTTTGCTTTAAAAGGCTGATGCTTGCCTGCAATAAACGTCGACTTGATCGGACTCTTGTCTTGGCGTCCTTCCTTTCTCTCTGCCCCATCTCCACCCCGCTGCTCTTTCAGGTTTGAGGCACTGCTGGGCAGTGCTCTGCGTCCCCAGCTCGCTACATATGACCCCAAGATTAGGTGTGGAATTGTGCTTACATTTTTCTTTTCAAATAAAAGTTACTATGTTAAAGTGAGATGATACTGGATTAGCTTATGATTTTAGTAAGGATCCTTTTATATCATTTTTATCATTTACATTATATTAAAGAATTTGTGACAATAACTTTGAGACTCTGGTAGACTGCTGAAATTCATAAATATAGAAACATATTATCAAGATATTTTTCCCAGAGAATTCTGCTTTCATGAAAACAGTTAGAAGAAAATAGCACAGATATGCTATTTGAAGCAATAAATACAATTTGTAGTAGAGAAAGAGGCAACCTTTTCCCTGCCCATTAATATAGTCACGATGACTTCACAATAGCTCTGAACATTTAAGAATTTGCATAATTTTCTCTAATCTCACTTCTGCCAATCCATTTCCTTGGAGGAGCAGACTGCAGAATGACATGCAGGCGTGGCAGTAACAAGACAGTCAAGCTTGCCTCAGTTCAGTTTCTAATCTAAAAGATTATAGAGGGACTCAAATCTTAAAGAACTGGAAATGTGAAGAGGCTGTTAACTTAAGATGTACTCTTTTCTCAGGGTATTTTTGTCTGTTTTTAAATAAACTTAAATCATACGACTACAGGACTGTGATGTGCAGCTTGAATGTATTGGTAGAGAAGAAAAAAATCTCTCATTAAACTGAAATGAATTCTGCTAATTGGAAGTAGTTTTATTTTTTATTTGTTATAGTTATATGTAGTTTATTGCATGACTGTCATTTATACATCTTGTTTTTGCTCTTTCTATGTGAAATGTCAACATATATAAAATATGATAACTTGGAATTATTACAGTTCATCTAGAAATAGGAGACTTCCCCTCTTAGGGAGACAGTGTAACACTTTCATTCTGAATTAATTTATTTTTGGGGGTTAATTAATTACATGCATTGGTATATTTTAGATATGCATAATGGTCACATTCATCATAAGCAGTTTGTACCTGTACACTATACATCTTAACTCTTCCTTGTTTTTCCTAATCTTCTCCCCTCCCTCTATTATTTATTCCTGTCCTCATTACAAAAGCTTGGCTTCCATTTTTTTCCTTTCCTCATTTTTTTTTCTTTTCCCTTCCTTCCTTTCCTAGTTCCCATTCCCATTTCAGCATTTTCTTCCTATTTCATAATACTTAGTATACATTTTGGTCCTTATGTAAACTTTCAATGTCTTGCACCAGAGAAATAATTTCTTAATTAGATGTCAGGAATTTGTGCATGAAACACATGTATGGGATTATAAAACAATATTACATATTTTATACATTACACAGAGCCCTAAATGTACTGTCCATTCAAACTTATGCTACAGCACTTTCAGTGGTACTTCAACCTACATCAGCAGCTCTGAAATTCATATTTTTGAACTGTGAATATTATTTTAAACTTGATTAATGGTATCCTTTTTTGCACACAGAAAATAACACAAATTATCGAAACTGCATGAAGTTAGTTATACCTATGATTAGGCTTTGTGTTTTTCATGAGGTACTCAGACTTTGGTCAGAAGATTCTCTGTAATCAGACCGGCTGGAACTGCAGAGGCAGCAATTCAGACAAATTATTTACACAGGCTAAAATCCACAGGTTCCCTGAGAGGAGTTGCTCTTCGGGATGGGATACTCTGTATCCAGTGATGATTGGCTCACACATCAGAGAGCTGAGGCTCCAACACATAAAACTATGAAAGAAGACCACTCAGACTTAAGAAAGGCTTGTAACCCAGCAAGAAATTGGGCAAAGACAGAGACCAGAAAAGAAGGTATTTTCACTGGTGCAGTGGAGGGGTTGGAAATGAGGCGGCATCCACAGAAGTGCTGGCTATGAAAGCTGCTTTCGCGTTGTAATTTTCGTTTATGTAATATCTAATTTTATCCATGGGAATAAGAGAAACAAATAGTGATATATGTTAAAAATATTTTGTTTTGACATAGTTGAACCAATTATATAAACAGCATAAACTACTGGAAAGAATATGTAATCTGTGAAATGCAGTCATGAAGAAAATTGTTCCTAGATCAAATTAAGTATAAGCTATATGATTGAACTTACCCTAAATTTATTTTCTCATGTTTCATGCTAGAAAAGAAATTTTATCAAAGTTAAACTAATCTTAATTTTATACTTCTCTTGTCGTACTTTCATTTTATTTTAAAATAGATTTTCTGCAAAAGTGTGCTATCAAGAGATACTGTTTTATTTAATTGTGCGGGAACGTTAGAACATATGACACGCTTAGTGAATTCTATTTATTCACAACAAATGAAGGAAGCAATACTCAGGTTAATGACATGTATGGCTCCTTTTTCATAAGAATGAGTAAGTGTATAATACAGCGCAGAGAAGTTATGTTACAAATTCTTAATATATAATATTGAATAATTTAAATACCAATAATTGCTACAGTTATAGCAACCAACATATGAGTAGTAAAGGCTATATTTTTTATTTAATTAGATGTAACAACTGTACATAAGAGCTACATTGTGCCACAGGAAACTGACACTCATGTATGTTAAAAGTAATCAAAATGAGACATTTCATATATGTTAACATAAAAGGAGAAGTCAGTTGAATACCTAACATGCAGGTGTATGGGTTGGTGGTACCTAGGTAGGGTCTGGCATTTTTGCTCTATGGTTTCAAAAGTATTTTATGTCCATATGCTATAAAAATTCATATATAAAACTATGTGCATATATAAGTGCATATAGACATATACGTATGCATTCCATTTTTATTATTGCATGTTTGTACTACATAGTGATTACATTCATCCTGAGGAGTTGATACATGAACACAACATGTCTTGAGGTTTTTACTTTCCTTTCACTCCATAGCTTCCCTTTCCTTCCATCTTTATCTTTAAATCTAGTGGTAAAAAGCTTAAAATTTTTAGCATGGAATTTCAATGTTAAACAATTATGCTTGCTGTATAATAACTATGACTTGTAAATTGTACAGTATTTGGGAAAGTGACTTCTTTTTATTTGGTGAGACAAAAAATATAGACTTAAGAGAAAGAAATGTATTCTGCAGAGAAATAACTACTAGTAAGGAAAAGCTATATGTCTCTGTCCTTTCCAATTCATAGGGCAGAACTCATACTCCAAGCTGAGGTTTAGAGCAGGTACTTTATGAAAAACACACATCTAAAATTGTTATTACATGTGCCAATATGCTATTACAGTGCTTATCATCTTGTACTAGTATTATACAACCTATAAAATATGTAATAAAGTTATACTAAACATGTTGCAACTGTAACCAAATATTTCTTCCTAAGACGAAAGTAATTTCATTAGCAAAATACTGATTGACAAGTTAATGATTGCCTCTCAGGAATTCATGGGTTGAATATTGAAGTGCACATCAAATTGTTAAAAAAGAGAACAGATGCCAATTTTAAGAATTAGACAAAGAGAGGCCGGGCGTGGCAGCACATGTCTGTAATCCCAGCACTCGGGAGGCTGAGGCAGGAGGATCACTATGAGTTCGAGGCCAGCCTGGACTACACAGTGAGTTCCAGGTCAGTCCCAACTACATAGTGAGACCCTGTCTCAAACCACCCTCCAAAAAAGAATTAGACAAAGATAGCCAAAACTTTTAGGTTGTAGTTTTCAAGAATCCCACGACACTTTTTGAGAAGAAACTATTGTTTTATCTGTAAGTTTCCAAGTTTCCTCAATTTATTTCATAGGATATTAGTGTTCGCCAATAAAATTTCTCTAACTTAAAATAAAATGTTTATCACTAGCACACATTTTAGGAAGTGATTATATTTAAAGATAGAAAATATCATATAGATATACATGTATATATATATATATGTCTATATATATGTGTCTATATATATATGCATGTGTGTGAGATTAATTGTGTGCTAATACCTCTGTTTTAGATTTACTCAAAAGCTTTTTAATTAGTACTTAAGCCATCTGGAAATAAACACTACCTGTTATGGAAATTAGAAATATAGTACTTTTTGTAATCATTTCAAATTCCAAGTGACTACATAACGCAGACAAACACTCTGTGCTGCTTGTGTTGCAATATGCTCTCTGATGTCTTAAAGAAGAACAATCACTATGTAAAAATTACTGAGCCAGATCATGTCAAATTCTTTAAGGAACAGATGTGCAGTTTTTATGATTCACCCAAGAGTAGCAAGCATATTATCATCTGTACAGAGCACACACTAAAACCATCATAAAGTTGTCAAAAATTTGTTTCATTGCTGTGCTTTTTTTTTTCCTCCAAAAGGTATGGTAGAAATTTTTTATGTCTTTATTCATAGAGCAACTTTGTAGACTTCTTATTTGCAATTGAAATTTTTTCCTATTTTGATTTATCTCTCACCAAGGTTAACCTCATATATTTGCTCTCTTACATGTTTTTATGGCTAGAATATTTTGCAGTGATTCCATCTTTCCAATTTTAAATACTATACACTCATGCAGTAAGAACAACATGCCAACAACACCATACACATCTGTGTTTGCAAAGAGACCTGGCAGAATCTCCTCAATATCAAGGCCAGTAATGAAAAAATATTTGGGGGTACAGTACCCCATCAGTAGTGTGTTCTGTGGTGACTCGGTCCAGCCCCACCAGTGGTGGGGTCCTCTGCAGAACCTTACCCGGTTTGGAGGGCCGTGTACTGCATCAGTCTCCTTATCTGACTTTAGGATCCACTAAAAGATTCAAATACCTTTTAGTAAATTTTCTTTTTGTGTCAATCAGATAGTTTCTTTCATTTTTATTTATTCTTCAATAAAAATTCTTAACTTGTTAGAAACAAATGTTACCCATGGTTACAGACAATGAAACTTCCAGACAGTGAAAACCCTAGCTTCCCTATGTTGATAGACTGGAAGGTTCCATCTTATGAGGAAGGGTGAAACTTTACCACACCGTCCCTGGGAAAGGGCACTGTATGATTCCCACTATGATTACTTGTTGAACATATCTATATTTATAACTTCTGGGGATATGATTTGGCATAGGGGATGCAGGCTCTGTATTACTGCCTGACTGCTTCTATTTGTACATTGGCATCATAGACAAATTATGAGTGTTCATCTATCTTTCTCAAATCTTGGTAGTTATTTATAGTTACGCTGAAAGTATCTCTCTTCATGTCAAAATAGAGAGTTGGCAGCCAACATTTAAATTAAAAGATGAAAGATTTAATTGTTATTTGAATTGTCAGCTGTATCAGGCCTTTGATGCAAAACTCACAGAATAATTTTAAAAATGAGATACCTTGAGAATAAGAATGGAGCAACAGAAAAAAATATCAATCATCTGGAGTACACCAAGTCCCCAAAGTGTACTGAATTTTTGAGAGTCATCCCTTTTCCTCTCTCTTGTGTGTCTGTTTCTATATTGCTTGAATGTACACCTCGAGCGGTTTCTTTGTTAGGCACCTTGATTTTCCTCAGCCGCCATGCCGTCCTGCTCCTTTGGTGAGAGACTCAGTGTGGTTCTTGTGGTAAAAATGTATGTGGGTTATCTCATTAGGATCTTGTGTACTATTAGGGAAAATGGGAAGGGTACGGGAAAGGCAATAAGGGAAGAAACAGGAGAAAATGAAAAAAATGGAAATAAAGTGTTTGTAAATGGGGAGGGGAGGAGGGGGTGAAGGGAGGGCAGGGACAAGGGGAAAAAGGGGAGTCAAGACCTGTCATGTAAAGGTACAAGATCTCAATGATGAATGTAACTGTACTGTATACCTAAAATGTACCAATAAACTCAATAAAAGAAAAAAATATATATGTGGGGATGGATTGTGAGAATTTTAGAACTTTAATAAGATAATTTAAGCAAGAGATGTTGCCATCCTGAAGGATGGTAGACTGAGGCAGGAGGATTGCAATTTCCAGCCCATTCTGGGCACGTTAATATTTAGCTAGACTTTCAAAAAATGAATCCACAAAAGGGCTGCATATATAGCTCAATGCAAAGGCTCTACTTTCAATCCCAATTACCAAAATATAAAATAAATAAAATAAGAAAAATAAATACAGTAAAATAGTGTCTGTTTTGACAGTCTATCCTCTTATTTTCTTTGAGTATGTACTTTGAATTTTCACTAATAAATCGTTTTATGAATGTCAAAACAGAAGGTAATACTAGATATGATATGCACATATGCAAGAGAGTTTCTGCTGTCAATGTACTAATTAAGAGGTGGGTGAATTTATTTCAACAAAAGGCTAGATAGCAACTATTTGAAGCTTTACAAACCTTATGATTGCAATTATAACTACTAAAATTTAGTAGTAAAATTATAACTACTACACTGTAGTAGTAAAAAAGACACATATAGATAAAATGTAATAAATAGACCTATGCTTGTTTACAAAAATAGCACGCTGAATCTGACCAGTAGGTATAGTTTTCTGAGCCATATAATGAATCAGACATGGTAGAAATTACAAATTATTATCTCTTCTCCAGAGTAAGCAGAAGTGCATAAAGTTGAAATGGAAAGTATTTCTTGAGATTAAATTAAAACATGTAGAAATTAATTGGTCATAATAGATTCATAAAAACAATCAAGCTAACTACCAAGGCTCTACTGTGTGCTAGATATGTAATTTGGAGGGATTTTTATATATGAAGAAAGTGATGAGGACAGTCGGATCTTGCCCTACCCCTATGGTATTTTGACCAGTTATTATGGGCAACTTTTAGAATAATTATGCACAAAAAATTAATATCTATTTTTCTGAAAATAAAAAAAATAATTACTGAATTGTAAAACTTTTACTGAATTGTAGTGATCAGCGTATTTGTATTTTTGCCCTTGCAGTATAACAATGCAAATAATTGTAGTGGATTTTCATAAACACATTCGACAGCTCCTCCAAATATTTTGGGCTTATTTTATCACATTTCATCATGTTTAAACTGAGCTGCACATGGTACATAGCTGTTGGTCTAGATCTTTGGGGTTTTTAATACTCGAGTGATTAAAGTATTATGAAGAAAGGAGAGAAGGGAAAGGAATAAATATGAGAAAAGAAAAAAATGGAAACAATGTCTTTGTAAATAGGGAGGGGTGGAGGATTTGAAGGGAATGGGGAAAATATAAGAATCAAGATATATCATGCATGATGAATGATGAATGTCATCATACTTTATACCTAAAAGGTACCAACAATGTAATGAATTTTAAAATATTTAAATAATTTTCCATATTACAAAAATCTTGGTACATTATTTTCTTGACATATTTTTGCCACATAATCAAAGAAATATAAATCCACTTTGTCAGTTTTATACACAAAGTGTTAAAATCTTCTCTGATGTTATAAAATATCATGATCGGTTACTGTGATAACTTCAAACTAACAAAGTGAAACCAACAAGTTAGTAAGAGCATTATATATTTTGGAATAGTTTATGTAAACTAGCAACTGATAGATATGTTTCACTTTTTTGTGTTCCTAAACTCTAGGATGTATTGAAATAATCCACCCTAAATGCAGGTAGTTTTTAAATAAATATCACCAGTAAAAATCACAGCTATAATATAAAGTTAAATACTTTCCAGACCACTCTGGACATTAAAACCAGTACAAATCACAGTGAAATGTGCTGCTGAGGCCCATTTCTTGGGTAACTCGAAAGTCTTTCAATTTTGAATGAGTTCTAAAGTAAAAGATGTAATTTCAACAAACTCAATTTATGCATAATGGAGATAGCTGCATGATCTTGTATTAGTGACCCAGTATATACCGCGAAACTCCAAGTTCCTGTTGAAAATCGTACTGCTGTACAGTAACAGCATTCATGGGATTTACATTGCATGAGACAGAGCCACTAACATAAATTCATTTGTAAGGCACCATAGATATGTACTTCTTTATGCATTTTTTAATATAAGCAAGTTTTTGTCTTCTTGTTTTGTTTCAATTTTCTACTCATTTGTTTTTTGTATATCCCCAGAGTTTGCTACTTAGTAACAACTTATAGCTATGTCTTCAGATAACAGTGATATAAGTGCCATAAAAATAAACAATCAAGGATTAAGGGGAATGCGAACACCTGGATAAAGTTAAATATGAGTCATGGAAATAATGGGTAAAATTCTTTTCGAGAGAGAAGCAAAAGTAATTAAAAAATTTCTGAAGAAGTAAAATAAACTTTGCTTATTTGAGCTAGAGCACAAAAGCCAAATTGTGTGTTGAAATTAAAAGGAAACAACACAGCATAATTTTAGGGAGGAATACAGAAACAAGATCCTACAGAGTTGGTGACAATTTTGGATGCACTGTTAAATAAAATTCAACAATATTAGACTTTAAACAAATTATTTACATGGCTAAATTTCTCATTCTGTATTTCTGAGTTACACACACACACACACACACACACACACACATATATAGTTTGTAATATATAATGCATATATAATGTATCATACAATGTATCATATAATATACAATGTAACATGATGCATATATAATATAATATGATATAATATATTATGATATAATATATTATATATTTTGTACCAAACTATATATATCTATAGTGTAGTTTCTATGTAGAGACTAGACTAGAAATAGTGTTAGCAGCAGCTGTCAGAACCATTAGGATACTGGTGTGTTACACCATAATAAAGAAGTGACGATAGCTTAATTCAAATTTGTGTGGAGGTTGTCATGGGTTTGCATGTTAGTGCAACTTCTGGTGGTGATAATATTGAAAAGAGTAACAGTGAATTTATTGGTGGTAATTGTGTAGCGGTGGTGGTATTTGTAGTTATTGTGTGAAAAGGTTTTATTTTCTTGACTGACTTAGGTAAAACATTAAAAGAATTAAAAATATTCAAACGCCTAGTGAATAAAAAGTAAATGCTCAATGAATATATTGTTTCATTTTATAGAGACAGACCTATCTGCTTCAACTTCCATAAGAGATATGTCCGTTCATTCCAAGAATCACTCCTCCACTAATGGTGAATCACACAGCTTCTGGTGAACATACTTGTTTTTTTTTCTGAAAGTCACACATTAAATAAGTAATTCACGTTGGTGAGACATTCTAATGTCTCATCTTTAATTATCTGATTAACATATGTCTTTCAAAGACCATTAAAGTTCTCATAAATTTTGAAGTTTGCCTCATCCTTCATTACAAAGATGTCTTCCTATAAACAAACAACTAAAAGATTGAAGTATTTTTCAAGAACTAACATTTCTTTCACAGATGATAAATAATCTTTATTGTGGAGAATATTATGAAGCATTTTAATATAATGTCATTATCCCAATTTTGCCATCTCTTAAATAAGCATCTAGAGCATTATTTTACAGATCCTCTCAAACTTTTTGCATTAAGTTTATTGGTACATTTTAGATATACTGTACAGCTACATTTATCATTGGAATCTTGTACATGATGTATCTTGGTTCTTATTTTTTTCCCAGTGCTTCTGACCTCCCTTCACCAACTCCACCCTTCCCTATTTACGAAGACTTTGTCTCCACATTTTTCCTTTTCTCATATTTTTCTTTTCCCTTCTTTTCTTTCCTCTACCCTTCCCACTTCCCCTACTCCTTTAGCCCTTTTCTGCTATTTCACATTTCTGCTATTTCATTGTATTATGAGACTAAATTAATAAAATATTTTTAATACAGCAGTAGCTGCATGCCTAGCATAATAGAAGATGCCTGTATTGTTTATATTCCCACTAAGAGATCTTATAATTCAGGAATCTTTGAAAATACGTGCAGCTGTATAGTCTGGAATTTGAAAATAAGAAAGTTAAATATCTATTAATAGACCATCTTCAACTAGAAAAAAAGGAACACCAACTCATAAGTACTATAATTTTCTTCTTTCTGAGATTTTTTCAGAGCACTAATTTAACATTTAAAATAGTGATTTCTTTCTCATAATTTTTGCTTCACTAGAAACAATAAAATAGAAAAGAGAAAACTTTGTTAAACAAGTTTTCCCATGATTTTTAATTACAAGACAATTATTTAATTAAGTATTGTTACACATGTATTTCATTTTTGTTAGAAAACATAGGATATTGTGTGTATCTATTTTTATCAAAAGCAAATGTGCTAGTTTCCATTTGTTTTTCTTCATGCAATGAAAATCATTAGATTCTTTCATTTGGATGGTTAGAACATTATTAGAATACAATGACAAAATAGACATAAAGTCAAGTTCATCTGAAGTAAACTTAAAGTTGAAGTAATTAATCAATAATGAGGTAATGGAATTTTAGATGAATTGTAGCGATGACATGAATTTTGTCATGTTAATGCCATCATATATAACTTGGAACATTTAACATCTGCCTTATTCTGTATGTTAATGTCAGACTCCATATATCTATATAATAACACAGTAAGTCTTGTTACTTGATCTTACATGCAGTGAAGTGAATTTTTGAGACAGTGGATGATTGGTGAGCCTTAGTTAATCTCTGTATATGATTTATATTCCTGCCTGACGTTGTAGGACATTATGTCCCTAGGAATGCAACATAGAAGAGATATAATAATATTTCAACTTTTCTAGCATTAACTCTTTAATATAGTTCCTGATTTTATGTAGACATTTTAAAATACAATTTTTTAAAAATATATACTTTCCGATATATTGTAACACTTCAGAAATGAGGTAGTTTCTTATAGAACACGCTGAAATAAATGAAAAAAACATTTAAACTTTGTTAAGGAAAAGACATTATAATTATACAAACCTGAATTTAAATCCTTTTGTAGCAATCTAGCCACTACTGATCTTTGGGGAAATTATGTCACCTCAGACTCAGTGTGTTCAGTCAAAAGAGAAGTCATAAGGTTTTAAAAATAAAGGCAAAAAATTTAGTTAAAGAATAGGGAATCCCTAGACAGTATTATGTTCGAATAAAAATACAAAATTTTAGAAATATTATATTTATTTATACATATTAGCATTATTCTTATATTACTCTTTAAAAGGACATCTTAGACATTAATTCTTAAAATGTATATAGAGAAACATTATTATAATCCAGCATCACAATATACTAAAACTGCGCCTTCCCACAATGAATGTAAGCATTACATACTGCAAACATGTACAAGAAAATAAAAAAAATAAATAAAACTCATTAATGAGTAGGATAAATCCAGTTGCTGCGCTCTTACCTATACAAATTTCCATCAGTTTTGTGCAATGCATATTTAATTAGTATGCATATCTAGGAAAATGTCTTGTAGTTTTCCCTCTTTAAAGATTTTAACTTAGAGGCAGAAATGTACTTCATACTTTGTATTTCTTCATCACCTGCTCAATGAGAGTTTACCAAATAACAAAATTATTTTTATGTTTGTTTTTGCTTATTATAAACACTATAACTAGTCTTCACATTTGTTTTCTAAGACATAAAAGTAGGATTAAGAAATAGGCACACTTCCTTGTCTCTTCTTGCTCACAAAGTGAGATACAAACTTAAACATGCAGATACATATTTGATTTTTGATTACTTGTATTAATATCTTTCAAATTACGTAGGTGGCAAGTTTATCATTAAATTATAGCATCGGCTCTATTTTCTTACCATGTTCAGTAGAAAGATAATTGAGTATAGTAATGCCTCACTCTACAAACACTTCTGTTCTGAACACAGGATCCCAAACAGAGCGTTCTAGAGGGAAATAGAGAAGAGATTATGGCTTCCATTCATGAACTCATCAGTACACACAGTATCTAGAAGTTTGGATATTATAATATTGTAGATACTATTATCGCTCTTGAAAGAAAATATTTAATTCCAGGTTTTAGTTTTCTATCATTCAAAGGTTTAGTATTATCATTCACAGATTGATTCATTTGTGCATTTATTTATACTCCGCATTCATGTACTCATTCAGTACAAACCCACACTCAGAGCCCACAGTCTAATAGTATGAGAAATAAGAAACAACACACTTAAAGCTGTAACTACATTGC
>NW_022900913.1:22079984-22082025 GCF_012274545.1 Fukomys damarensis | reverse complement strand
TAAAATAGATGTTTTTCTAGAAGGAATTTTTCAACAAACACTTCACAGAATGTGTTTGTAGTAGGCATAGTATGTAACAAAAAGTATTTTACATGAGTCATAATATCCTGGCAGATAATATAAGGCAGCTATATATTTTTTAAAAGAAAAATATTCAACTGTCAGCTGGTTACAGATAAAATGAGGCATTCTCTGTAGCAGGAATGATTTAAGAAACTGCTTCTATGGAAATTCCAAATGACTCAAACAAAAGGATACATCTCCTCAACAGGCAGTCTGTGAAAATCAGTTCTAAAAACTGATAAATAATCCCACTTGTCTATAGAGTATACGTTAGTTAATATTTGGTCTCTGTCAACAACCAAGAGAATCA
Source organism: Fukomys damarensis (assembly GCF_012274545.1). Lineage (NCBI taxonomy): Eukaryota > Metazoa > Chordata > Mammalia > Rodentia > Bathyergidae > Fukomys > Fukomys damarensis. The sequence continues at coordinate 22,081,652 of NW_022900913.1, read as the reverse complement.
GAAAAATGACCTTCACGGTCCCACTGCATGAGTACCTGTGCCTTGCCTCAGATTCCCAGCCTATGCTGTCTGAGTAACCACACTGCAGAAAGATTGTCACATCAATTTTCAATCCTAATATCCAGTCATGACAAAATTTTATATTTTATGTACTTTATATTTGATGTTTGTGATATTGTATTCTTGCAAGTATTTTCTTCCACTAAAATTTAAATATTTTAAGGAAGGATGCCTTTCAAGGTTTACTAGGTTGCATAGAAATAAAGTAATATTGTTTATGTACATTCTACCTATATTAAATAAGCTAATGTATGGATTTACAAACTGAACTATTCTTTTTTGAATGTTTTATTTACAAATCATGTTCATTTAACTACATAATGTTTTGAAAATAATTTGTTATTCTAAAAGTAATAACAGTAACTAATTTTTCATACAATTAATATTCCAAATCGTGGCCCAGGACTAATTATATATCCTCATAATAACTATTATGGTCTCAATTTGATTGTGGGATTAAAAACTGGTTAATGTTTCTTAAGGACATAACAGAAGTTTAATTAGAAGCAAAAGTATTTGTTCAATATAAAAGCAAATTTAAATAAGTAAAGTGCCTACAAGCTACATTTGTAAAGATAAAGCTTTTAAAATTCACCTTTAGCCTGGCATGGTGGTGCACACCTGTAATCCCAGCACTCAGGAGGCTGAGGCAGGAGGATCGCTGTGAGTTTGAGACCAGTCTGGGCTACATAGTGAGTTCCAGGCCAGTCGCAACTACATAGTGAGACTCTGTCTCAAAAAAACAAATAAATAAATAAACAAATAAACAAATAAATAAAATTCACCTTAGAACATACTTAACTTATGAGAATTAGAATATTTTATATGGATAATAATACACTGTAATTTCTACTCAAAACACCTTTACCTCTCTATCTCTCTCTCTCTCCCCCCGACTTTTAGCACTGGGGATCAAACTTGGGACTTTGTGCTGCAAGGCAGGTGGCAGAACCACTGAACTAAGTCCCTGACCCTATTCTTTTTTTGACTGAACCCTACTTAATTATTTTTGTTGCATTGCTGAATCCTACAATTGGTGTTTCATGTATTTATGTATTTGTTAACTGCCAAAATAATTACCTATTTTTACTGGGTGTTGCTTTGTATTTATTAAATATTCCCTGATTTTTCCTCAATGTTCTAATTCATTACATCCATTATTAGATTTTCAATATTGCTATCGAATATATATCCACCTTTTCTGTCTGGGACACGGTCTCACTGTATCATTTAGGAAGGCTTTGAACTTACAGAGGAGCCCTGGCTGGCCTAGAAATCATGACAATCATCCTGCCTCAGCCTCCTGAGTTTTCAGATCACATGATTTTGTACCCACTTTCAGCTATATGTCTTTCTTAAAAATCAAGCAGCTTGATTTATTTTTTAAGCACCAAAGCTTCTCTTTCTCTCATATTTATTTATTTATTTATTTATTTATTTATTTATTTATTTATTTTTAATTACATAGAGTGAGCTCGACTTTTTGAGATCATTTTTGCAAATTTTGTTAAGTTCGCCTGCCATTTATTTTTGTAATTTTCTGGAATGTCCTATAAACACAGTCACACAACACACAGTCTTGAGGAGGCTGCATTATTTCAGCACAGT